>NW_026871587.1:0-88213 GCF_028564815.1 Eubalaena glacialis | reverse complement strand
AGCATCAACATGTACTTATGCTGCGTGTCAACCTGGAAATGGGAGACTGAAGGCACAAAGCTTGTTTTCCCGTTTTGAAGGCTCCATTCATGCGGCCTCGAAGCTACCTGCAAAGCACGGTTGTTACCGTGCTTTTCCTTACAGCCGGCATGGCACATAGAAGAAAATGAGTTTTCTCGAAAGAAACCTTGTGCTTCCAGTTCCTACTTGGAACCTCACCCTGCTCTGCTCTATAGCAAACGTGAAAGTCAATGTGAGCACTAGCCTCGAAGTAAGGCCCTGATTATGCTGGCAAAACGGGAGGCGTGCAGCAGCTCCATGAGGCCTTCATCGCTGTTCTGCTTTAGTTGAACGGTAGTCAGCTCTCCAAGACTCCTAGGGACTTTGCTTAAGCAACCGTTTCGGTACCAGAACACTGCGTAGAGCCAGGAAGCTTTGGTCCTGCGTGTATGCTGCGTGTCTACCTAGAAATTAGAGACTGATGGCACAAGGCTTGTTTTCCCATTAGGAAAGCTCCGTTCATGCGGCCTCGAAGCTACCGGAAAAGCATTGTTGTTGGCGGGGTTTGAGTCACTGCCGGCATGGTTCTGAGAAGAAACTGAGTGTTTTCGTAAGAAACCTTGTGCTTCCAGTTCCTTGTAGGAGGCTCACCCTGCTCTGCTCTATACCTAAAGTGAAAGTCAACGTGAGACTTGCTTCGAAGTAAGGCCTTGATTATCCTTGCAAAACGGGAGGCGTGCAGCAGCTCCATGAGGCCTTCATCGTTGTTCTGCTTTAGTTTCACGGTAGTAAGCCTTTCAAGACTCCTAGGGACCTTGCTTCAGCCCCCGTTTCGGTACCAGAACACTGCGGAGAGCCAGGAAGCTCTGGTCCTGCGTGTACGCTGCGTGTCAACCTAGAAATGAGAGCCTGATGGCACAAGGCTTGTTTTCCCATTAGGAAAGCTCCGTTCATGCGGCCTCGAAGCTACCTGAAAAGCATTGTTGTTGCCTGGGTTTTCGTCACGGCCGACATGGTTCTGAGAAGAAAATGAGTTTTCATGGAAGAAACCTTGTGCTTCCAGTTCCTTGTTGGAAGCTCACCCTGCTCTGCTCTATACCAAAAGTGAAAGCCAACGTGAGCCCTAGCCTCGAAGTAAGGCCCTGATTTGCCTTGCCAATGGGGAGGCGTGCAGCAGCTCCATGAGGCCTTCCTCACTGTTCTGCTTGAGTTTCACGGTAGTAAGCCTTTCAAGACTCCTAGGGACCTTGCTTCAGCACCCGTTTCCGTACCAGAATATTGAGGAGACACAGGAAGCTCTAGTCCTGTTAAGCAACTTCCAGCCCCGTAGGCCTTTTGGAACACCCCAGTGTTGGCTAGAGAAAGGCAACACACTGCACTCTTCCTTGGCAGAGCCAGATTACCTCAGCTCCACACAGGATTCACGACCACACTTCTCGACGGTCCTCCATGCAGTGGATGTAACCTCATTCCCCTAGCTGAACTCTATTGAGAAAAACACTCTGCTTCTAATCCCGTTTCACTTTTTACACTTCGAGTCACGCATCCTCAAGGGGGTGGTCGGCTTGCATTCCAAGTACAATTTAAGCACCGTTCTTGGTGTAACACAGCAGGTCTTTTGAAGAGGCACAGGTCTCTAAGTCTCCCTCGCGCATCCTTGGTTTAGGCACTTTGCTGCACGCAGAGAACCGGTCGTAGAAAAAAGTTGATTCAGGGGAAGCCCCAGTGGGGATCGTGAATCTCTTTTGACGTGGTAGCATCAACATGTACTTATGCTGCGTGTCAACCTGGAAATGGGAGACTGAAGGCACAAAGCTTGTTTTCCCGTTTTGAAGGCTCCATTCATGCGGCCTCGAAGCTACCTGAAAAGCACGGTTGTTACCGTGCTTTTCCTTACAGCCGGCATGGCACATAGAAGAAAATGAGTTTTCTCGAAAGAAACCTTGTGCTTCCAGTTCCTACTTGGAACCTCACCCTGCTCTGCTCTATAGCAAACGTGAAAGTCAATGTGAGCACTAGCCTCGAAGTAAGGCCCTGATTATGCTGGCAAAACGGGAGGCGTGCAGCAGCTCCATGAGGCCTTCATCGCTGTTCTGCTTTAGTTGAACGGTAGTCAGCTCTCCAAGACTCCTAGGGACTTTGCTTAAGCAACCGTTTCGGTACCAGAACACTGCGTAGAGCCAGGAAGCTTTGGTCCTGCGTGTATGCTGCGTGTCTACCTAGAAATTAGAGACTGATGGCACAAGGCTTGTTTTCCCATTAGGAAAGCTCCGTTCATGCGGCCTCGAAGCTACCGGAAAAGCATTGTTGTTGGCGGGGTTTGAGTCACTGCCGGCATGGTTCTGAGAAGAAACTGAGTGTTTTCGTAAGAAACCTTGTGCTTCCAGTTCCTTGTAGGAGGCTCACCCTGCTCTGCTCTATACCTAAAGTGAAAGTCAACGTGAGACTTGCTTCGAAGTAAGGCCTTGATTATCCTTGCAAAACGGGAGGCGTGCAGCAGCTCCATGAGGCCTTCATCGTTGTTCTGCTTTAGTTTCACGGTAGTAAGCCTTTCAAGACTCCTAGGGACCTTGCTTCAGCCCCCGTTTCGGTACCAGAACACTGCGGAGAGCCAGGAAGCTCTGGTCCTGCGTGTACGCTGCGTGTCAACCTAGAAATGAGAGCCTGATGGCACAAGGCTTGTTTTCCCATTAGGAAAGCTCCGTTCATGCGGCCTCGAAGCTACCTGAAAAGCATTGTTGTTGCCTGGGTTTTCGTCACGGCCGACATGGTTCTGAGAAGAAAATGAGTTTTCATGGAAGAAACCTTGTGCTTCCAGTTCCTTGTTGGAAGCTCACCCTGCTCTGCTCTATACCAAAAGTGAAAGCCAACGTGAGCCCTAGCCTCGAAGTAAGGCCCTGATTTGCCTTGCCAATGGGGAGGCGTGCAGCAGCTCCATGAGGCCTTCCTCACTGTTCTGCTTGAGTTTCACGGTAGTAAGCCTTTCAAGACTCCTAGGGACCTTGCTTCAGCACCCGTTTCCGTACCAGAATATTGAGGAGACACAGGAAGCTCTAGTCCTGTTAAGCAACTTCCAGCCCCGTAGGCCTTTTGGAACACCCCAGTGTTGGCTAGAGAAAGGCAACACACTGCACTCTTCCTTGGCAGAGCCAGATTACCTCAGCTCCACACAGGATTCACGACCACACTTCTCGACGGTCCTCCATGCAGTGGATGTAACCTCATTCCCCTAGCTGAACTCTATTGAGAAAAACACTCTGCTTCTAATCCCGTTTCACTTTTTACACTTCGAGTCACGCATCCTCAAGGGGGTGGTCGGCTTGCATTCCAAGTACAATTTAAGCACCGTTCTTGGTGTAACACAGCAGGTCTTTTGAAGAGGCACAGGTCTCTAAGTCTCCCTCGCGCATCCTTGGTTTAGGCACTTTGCTGCACGCAGAGAACCGGTCGTAGAAAAAAGTTGATTCAGGGGAAGCCCCAGTGGGGATCGTGAATCTCTTTTGACGTGGTAGCATCAACATGTACTTATGCTGCGTGTCAACCTGGAAATGGGAGACTGAAGGCACAAAGCTTGTTTTCCCGTTTTGAAGGCTCCATTCATGCGGCCTCGAAGCTACCTGCAAAGCACGGTTGTTACCGTGCTTTTCCTTACAGCCGGCATGGCACATAGAAGAAAATGAGTTTTCTCGAAAGAAACCTTGTGCTTCCAGTTCCTACTTGGAACCTCACCCTGCTCTGCTCTATAGCAAACGTGAAAGTCAATGTGAGCACTAGCCTCGAAGTAAGGCCCTGATTATGCTGGCAAAACGGGAGGCGTGCAGCAGCTCCATGAGGCCTTCATCGCTGTTCTGCTTTAGTTGAACGGTAGTCAGCTCTCCAAGACTCCTAGGGACTTTGCTTAAGCAACCGTTTCGGTACCAGAACACTGCGTAGAGCCAGGAAGCTTTGGTCCTGCGTGTATGCTGCGTGTCTACCTAGAAATGAGAGACTGATGGCACAAGGCTTGTTTTCCCATTAGGAAAGCTCCGTTCATGCGGCCTCGAAGCTACCGGAAAAGCATTGTTGTTGGCGGGGTTTGAGTCACTGCCGGCATGGTTCTGAGAAGAAACTGAGTGTTTTCGTAAGAAACCTTGTGCTTCCAGTTCCTTGTAGGAGGCTCACCCTGCTCTGCTCTATACCTAAAGTGAAAGTCAACGTGAGACTTGCTTCGAAGTAAGGCCTTGATTATCCTTGCAAAACGGGAGGCGTGCAGCAGCTCCATGAGGCCTTCATCGTTGTTCTGCTTTAGTTTCACGGTAGTAAGCCTTTCAAGACTCCTAGGGACCTTGCTTCAGCCCCCGTTTCGGTACCAGAACACTGCGGAGAGCCAGGAAGCTCTGGTCCTGCGTGTACGCTGCGTGTCAACCTAGAAATGAGAGCCTGATGGCACAAGGCTTGTTTTCCCATTAGGAAAGCTCCGTTCATGCGGCCTCGAAGCTACCTGAAAAGCATTGTTGTTGCCTGGGTTTTCGTCACGGCCGACATGGTTCTGAGAAGAAAATGAGTTTTCATGGAAGAAACCTTGTGCTTCCAGTTCCTTGTTGGAAGCTCACCCTGCTCTGCTCTATACCAAAAGTGAAAGCCAACGTGAGCCCTAGCCTCGAAGTAAGGCCCTGATTTGCCTTGCCAATGGGGAGGCGTGCAGCAGCTCCATGAGGCCTTCCTCACTGTTCTGCTTGAGTTTCACGGTAGTAAGCCTTTCAAGACTCCTAGGGACCTTGCTTCAGCACCCGTTTCCGTACCAGAATATTGAGGAGACACAGGAAGCTCTAGTCCTGTTAAGCAACTTCCAGCCCCGTAGGCCTTTTGGAACACCCCAGTGTTGGCTAGAGAAAGGCAACACACTGCACTCTTCCTTGGCAGAGCCAGATTACCTCAGCTCCACACAGGATTCACGACCACACTTCTCGACGGTCCTCCATGCAGTGGATGTAACCTCATTCCCCTAGCTGAACTCTATTGAGAAAAACACTCTGCTTCTAATCCCGTTTCACTTTTTACACTTCGAGTCACGCATCCTCAAGGGGGTGGTCGGCTTGCATTCCAAGTACAATTTAAGCACCGTTCTTGGTGTAACACAGCAGGTCTTTTGAAGAGGCACAGGTCTCTAAGTCTCCCTCGCGCATCCTTGGTTTAGGCACTTTGCTGCACGCAGAGAACCGGTCGTAGAAAAAAGTTGATTCAGGGGAAGCCCCAGTGGGGATCGTGAATCTCTTTTGACGTGGTAGCATCAACATGTACTTATGCTGCGTGTCAACCTGGAAATGGGAGACTGAAGGCACAAAGCTTGTTTTCCCGTTTTGAAGGCTCCATTCATGCGGCCTCGAAGCTACCTGAAAAGCACGGTTGTTACCGTGCTTTTCCTTACAGCCGGCATGGCACATAGAAGAAAATGAGTTTTCTCGAAAGAAACCTTGTGCTTCCAGTTCCTACTTGGAACCTCACCCTGCTCTGCTCTATAGCAAACGTGAAAGTCAATGTGAGCACTAGCCTCGAAGTAAGGCCCTGATTATGCTGGCAAAACGGGAGGCGTGCAGCAGCTCCATGAGGCCTTCATCGCTGTTCTGCTTTAGTTGAACGGTAGTCAGCTCTCCAAGACTCCTAGGGACTTTGCTTAAGCAACCGTTTCGGTACCAGAACACTGCGTAGAGCCAGGAAGCTTTGGTCCTGCGTGTATGCTGCGTGTCTACCTAGAAATTAGAGACTGATGGCACAAGGCTTGTTTTCCCATTAGGAAAGCTCCGTTCATGCGGCCTCGAAGCTACCGGAAAAGCATTGTTGTTGGCGGGGTTTGAGTCACTGCCGGCATGGTTCTGAGAAGAAACTGAGTGTTTTCGTAAGAAACCTTGTGCTTCCAGTTCCTTGTAGGAGGCTCACCCTGCTCTGCTCTATACCTAAAGTGAAAGTCAACGTGAGACTTGCTTCGAAGTAAGGCCTTGATTATCCTTGCAAAACGGGAGGCGTGCAGCAGCTCCATGAGGCCTTCATCGTTGTTCTGCTTTAGTTTCACGGTAGTAAGCCTTTCAAGACTCCTAGGGACCTTGCTTCAGCCCCCGTTTCGGTACCAGAACACTGCGGAGAGCCAGGAAGCTCTGGTCCTGCGTGTACGCTGCGTGTCAACCTAGAAATGAGAGCCTGATGGCACAAGGCTTGTTTTCCCATTAGGAAAGCTCCGTTCATGCGGCCTCGAAGCTACCTGAAAAGCATTGTTGTTGCCTGGGTTTTCGTCACGGCCGACATGGTTCTGAGAAGAAAATGAGTTTTCATGGAAGAAACCTTGTGCTTCCAGTTCCTTGTTGGAAGCTCACCCTGCTCTGCTCTATACCAAAAGTGAAAGCCAACGTGAGCCCTAGCCTCGAAGTAAGGCCCTGATTTGCCTTGCCAATGGGGAGGCGTGCAGCAGCTCCATGAGGCCTTCCTCACTGTTCTGCTTGAGTTTCACGGTAGTAAGCCTTTCAAGACTCCTAGGGACCTTGCTTCAGCACCCGTTTCCGTACCAGAATATTGAGGAGACACAGGAAGCTCTAGTCCTGTTAAGCAACTTCCAGCCCCGTAGGCCTTTTGGAACACCCCAGTGTTGGCTAGAGAAAGGCAACACACTGCACTCTTCCTTGGCAGAGCCAGATTACCTCAGCTCCACACAGGATTCACGACCACACTTCTCGACGGTCCTCCATGCAGTGGATGTAACCTCATTCCCCTAGCTGAACTCTATTGAGAAAAACACTCTGCTTCTAATCCCGTTTCACTTTTTACACTTCGAGTCACGCATCCTCAAGGGGGTGGTCGGCTTGCATTCCAAGTACAATTTAAGCACCGTTCTTGGTGTAACACAGCAGGTCTTTTGAAGAGGCACAGGTCTCTAAGTCTCCCTCGCGCATCCTTGGTTTAGGCACTTTGCTGCACGCAGAGAACCGGTCGTAGAAAAAAGTTGATTCAGGGGAAGCCCCAGTGGGGATCGTGAATCTCTTTTGACGTGGTAGCATCAACATGTACTTATGCTGCGTGTCAACCTGGAAATGGGAGACTGAAGGCACAAAGCTTGTTTTCCCGTTTTGAAGGCTCCATTCATGCGGCCTCGAAGCTACCTGAAAAGCACGGTTGTTACCGTGCTTTTCCTTACAGCCGGCATGGCACATAGAAGAAAATGAGTTTTCTCGAAAGAAACCTTGTGCTTCCAGTTCCTACTTGGAACCTCACCCTGCTCTGCTCTATAGCAAACGTGAAAGTCAATGTGAGCACTAGCCTCGAAGTAAGGCCCTGATTATGCTGGCAAAACGGGAGGCGTGCAGCAGCTCCATGAGGCCTTCATCGCTGTTCTGCTTTAGTTGAACGGTAGTCAGCTCTCCAAGACTCCTAGGGACTTTGCTTAAGCAACCGTTTCGGTACCAGAACACTGCGTAGAGCCAGGAAGCTTTGGTCCTGCGTGTATGCTGCGTGTCTACCTAGAAATTAGAGACTGATGGCACAAGGCTTGTTTTCCCATTAGGAAAGCTCCGTTCATGCGGCCTCGAAGCTACCGGAAAAGCATTGTTGTTGGCGGGGTTTGAGTCACTGCCGGCATGGTTCTGAGAAGAAACTGAGTGTTTTCGTAAGAAACCTTGTGCTTCCAGTTCCTTGTAGGAGGCTCACCCTGCTCTGCTCTATACCTAAAGTGAAAGTCAACGTGAGACTTGCTTCGAAGTAAGGCCTTGATTATCCTTGCAAAACGGGAGGCGTGCAGCAGCTCCATGAGGCCTTCATCGTTGTTCTGCTTTAGTTTCACGGTAGTAAGCCTTTCAAGACTCCTAGGGACCTTGCTTCAGCCCCCGTTTCGGTACCAGAACACTGCGGAGAGCCAGGAAGCTCTGGTCCTGCGTGTACGCTGCGTGTCAACCTAGAAATGAGAGCCTGATGGCACAAGGCTTGTTTTCCCATTAGGAAAGCTCCGTTCATGCGGCCTCGAAGCTACCTGAAAAGCATTGTTGTTGCCTGGGTTTTCGTCACGGCCGACATGGTTCTGAGAAGAAAATGAGTTTTCATGGAAGAAACCTTGTGCTTCCAGTTCCTTGTTGGAAGCTCACCCTGCTCTGCTCTATACCAAAAGTGAAAGCCAACGTGAGCCCTAGCCTCGAAGTAAGGCCCTGATTTGCCTTGCCAATGGGGAGGCGTGCAGCAGCTCCATGAGGCCTTCCTCACTGTTCTGCTTGAGTTTCACGGTAGTAAGCCTTTCAAGACTCCTAGGGACCTTGCTTCAGCACCCGTTTCCGTACCAGAATATTGAGGAGACACAGGAAGCTCTAGTCCTGTTAAGCAACTTCCAGCCCCGTAGGCCTTTTGGAACACCCCAGTGTTGGCTAGAGAAAGGCAACACACTGCACTCTTCCTTGGCAGAGCCAGATTACCTCAGCTCCACACAGGATTCACGACCACACTTCTCGACGGTCCTCCATGCAGTGGATGTAACCTCATTCCCCTAGCTGAACTCTATTGAGAAAAACACTCTGCTTCTAATCCCGTTTCACTTTTTACACTTCGAGTCACGCATCCTCAAGGGGGTGGTCGGCTTGCATTCCAAGTACAATTTAAGCACCGTTCTTGGTGTAACACAGCAGGTCTTTTGAAGAGGCACAGGTCTCTAAGTCTCCCTCGCGCATCCTTGGTTTAGGCACTTTGCTGCACGCAGAGAACCGGTCGTAGAAAAAAGTTGATTCAGGGGAAGCCCCAGTGGGGATCGTGAATCTCTTTTGACGTGGTAGCATCAACATGTACTTATGCTGCGTGTCAACCTGGAAATGGGAGACTGAAGGCACAAAGCTTGTTTTCCCGTTTTGAAGGCTCCATTCATGCGGCCTCGAAGCTACCTGAAAAGCACGGTTGTTACCGTGCTTTTCCTTACAGCCGGCATGGCACATAGAAGAAAATGAGTTTTCTCGAAAGAAACCTTGTGCTTCCAGTTCCTACTTGGAACCTCACCCTGCTCTGCTCTATAGCAAACGTGAAAGTCAATGTGAGCACTAGCCTCGAAGTAAGGCCCTGATTATGCTGGCAAAACGGGAGGCGTGCAGCAGCTCCATGAGGCCTTCATCGCTGTTCTGCTTTAGTTGAACGGTAGTCAGCTCTCCAAGACTCCTAGGGACTTTGCTTAAGCAACCGTTTCGGTACCAGAACACTGCGTAGAGCCAGGAAGCTTTGGTCCTGCGTGTATGCTGCGTGTCTACCTAGAAATTAGAGACTGATGGCACAAGGCTTGTTTTCCCATTAGGAAAGCTCCGTTCATGCGGCCTCGAAGCTACCGGAAAAGCATTGTTGTTGGCGGGGTTTGAGTCACTGCCGGCATGGTTCTGAGAAGAAACTGAGTGTTTTCGTAAGAAACCTTGTGCTTCCAGTTCCTTGTAGGAGGCTCACCCTGCTCTGCTCTATACCTAAAGTGAAAGTCAACGTGAGACTTGCTTCGAAGTAAGGCCTTGATTATCCTTGCAAAACGGGAGGCGTGCAGCAGCTCCATGAGGCCTTCATCGTTGTTCTGCTTTAGTTTCACGGTAGTAAGCCTTTCAAGACTCCTAGGGACCTTGCTTCAGCCCCCGTTTCGGTACCAGAACACTGCGGAGAGCCAGGAAGCTCTGGTCCTGCGTGTACGCTGCGTGTCAACCTAGAAATGAGAGCCTGATGGCACAAGGCTTGTTTTCCCATTAGGAAAGCTCCGTTCATGCGGCCTCGAAGCTACCTGAAAAGCATTGTTGTTGCCTGGGTTTTCGTCACGGCCGACATGGTTCTGAGAAGAAAATGAGTTTTCATGGAAGAAACCTTGTGCTTCCAGTTCCTTGTTGGAAGCTCACCCTGCTCTGCTCTATACCAAAAGTGAAAGCCAACGTGAGCCCTAGCCTCGAAGTAAGGCCCTGATTTGCCTTGCCAATGGGGAGGCGTGCAGCAGCTCCATGAGGCCTTCCTCACTGTTCTGCTTGAGTTTCACGGTAGTAAGCCTTTCAAGACTCCTAGGGACCTTGCTTCAGCACCCGTTTCCGTACCAGAATATTGAGGAGACACAGGAAGCTCTAGTCCTGTTAAGCAACTTCCAGCCCCGTAGGCCTTTTGGAACACCCCAGTGTTGGCTAGAGAAAGGCAACACACTGCACTCTTCCTTGGCAGAGCCAGATTACCTCAGCTCCACACAGGATTCACGACCACACTTCTCGACGGTCCTCCATGCAGTGGATGTAACCTCATTCCCCTAGCTGAACTCTATTGAGAAAAACACTCTGCTTCTAATCCCGTTTCACTTTTTACACTTCGAGTCACGCATCCTCAAGGGGGTGGTCGGCTTGCATTCCAAGTACAATTTAAGCACCGTTCTTGGTGTAACACAGCAGGTCTTTTGAAGAGGCACAGGTCTCTAAGTCTCCCTCGCGCATCCTTGGTTTAGGCACTTTGCTGCACGCAGAGAACCGGTCGTAGAAAAAAGTTGATTCAGGGGAAGCCCCAGTGGGGATCGTGAATCTCTTTTGACGTGGTAGCATCAACATGTACTTATGCTGCGTGTCAACCTGGAAATGGGAGACTGAAGGCACAAAGCTTGTTTTCCCGTTTTGAAGGCTCCATTCATGCGGCCTCGAAGCTACCTGAAAAGCACGGTTGTTACCGTGCTTTTCCTTACAGCCGGCATGGCACATAGAAGAAAATGAGTTTTCTCGAAAGAAACCTTGTGCTTCCAGTTCCTACTTGGAACCTCACCCTGCTCTGCTCTATAGCAAACGTGAAAGTCAATGTGAGCACTAGCCTCGAAGTAAGGCCCTGATTATGCTGGCAAAACGGGAGGCGTGCAGCAGCTCCATGAGGCCTTCATCGCTGTTCTGCTTTAGTTGAACGGTAGTCAGCTCTCCAAGACTCCTAGGGACTTCGCTTAAGCAACCGTTTCGGTACCAGAACACTGCGTAGAGCCAGGAAGCTTTGGTCCTGCGTGTATGCTGCGTGTCTACCTAGAAATTAGAGACTGATGGCACAAGGCTTGTTTTCCCATTAGGAAAGCTCCGTTCATGCGGCCTCGAAGCTACCGGAAAAGCATTGTTGTTGGCGGGGTTTGAGTCACTGCCGGCATGGTTCTGAGAAGAAACTGAGTGTTTTCGTAAGAAACCTTGTGCTTCCAGTTCCTTGTAGGAGGCTCACCCTGCTCTGCTCTATACCTAAAGTGAAAGTCAACGTGAGACTTGCTTCGAAGTAAGGCCTTGATTATCCTTGCAAAACGGGAGGCGTGCAGCAGCTCCATGAGGCCTTCATCGTTGTTCTGCTTTAGTTTCACGGTAGTAAGCCTTTCAAGACTCCTAGGGACCTTGCTTCAGCCCCCGTTTCGGTACCAGAACACTGCGGAGAGCCAGGAAGCTCTGGTCCTGCGTGTACGCTGCGTGTCAACCTAGAAATGAGAGCCTGATGGCACAAGGCTTGTTTTCCCATTAGGAAAGCTCCGTTCATGCGGCCTCGAAGCTACCTGAAAAGCATTGTTGTTGCCTGGGTTTTCGTCACGGCCGACATGGTTCTGAGAAGAAAATGAGTTTTCATGGAAGAAACCTTGTGCTTCCAGTTCCTTGTTGGAAGCTCACCCTGCTCTGCTCTATACCAAAAGTGAAAGCCAACGTGAGCCCTAGCCTCGAAGTAAGGCCCTGATTTGCCTTGCCAATGGGGAGGCGTGCAGCAGCTCCATGAGGCCTTCCTCACTGTTCTGCTTGAGTTTCACGGTAGTAAGCCTTTCAAGACTCCTAGGGACCTTGCTTCAGCACCCGTTTCCGTACCAGAATATTGAGGAGACACAGGAAGCTCTAGTCCTGTTAAGCAACTTCCAGCCCCGTAGGCCTTTTGGAACACCCCAGTGTTGGCTAGAGAAAGGCAACACACTGCACTCTTCCTTGGCAGAGCCAGATTACCTCAGCTCCACACAGGATTCACGACCACACTTCTCGACGGTCCTCCATGCAGTGGATGTAACCTCATTCCCCTAGCTGAACTCTATTGAGAAAAACACTCTGCTTCTAATCCCGTTTCACTTTTTACACTTCGAGTCACGCATCCTCAAGGGGGTGGTCGGCTTGCATTCCAAGTACAATTTAAGCACCGTTCTTGGTGTAACACAGCAGGTCTTTTGAAGAGGCACAGGTCTCTAAGTCTCCCTCGCGCATCCTTGGTTTAGGCACTTTGCTGCACGCAGAGAACCGGTCGTAGAAAAAAGTTGATTCAGGGGAAGCCCCAGTGGGGATCGTGAATCTCTTTTGACGTGGTAGCATCAACATGTACTTATGCTGCGTGTCAACCTGGAAATGGGAGACTGAAGGCACAAAGCTTGTTTTCCCGTTTTGAAGGCTCCATTCATGCGGCCTCGAAGCTACCTGAAAAGCACGGTTGTTACCGTGCTTTTCCTTACAGCCGGCATGGCACATAGAAGAAAATGAGTTTTCTCGAAAGAAACCTTGTGCTTCCAGTTCCTACTTGGAACCTCACCCTGCTCTGCTCTATAGCAAACGTGAAAGTCAATGTGAGCACTAGCCTCGAAGTAAGGCCCTGATTATGCTGGCAAAACGGGAGGCGTGCAGCAGCTCCATGAGGCCTTCATCGCTGTTCTGCTTTAGTTGAACGGTAGTCAGCTCTCCAAGACTCCTAGGGACTTCGCTTAAGCAACCGTTTCGGTACCAGAACACTGCGTAGAGCCAGGAAGCTTTGGTCCTGCGTGTATGCTGCGTGTCTACCTAGAAATTAGAGACTGATGGCACAAGGCTTGTTTTCCCATTAGGAAAGCTCCGTTCATGCGGCCTCGAAGCTACCGGAAAAGCATTGTTGTTGGCGGGGTTTGAGTCACTGCCGGCATGGTTCTGAGAAGAAACTGAGTGTTTTCGTAAGAAACCTTGTGCTTCCAGTTCCTTGTAGGAGGCTCACCCTGCTCTGCTCTATACCTAAAGTGAAAGTCAACGTGAGACTTGCTTCGAAGTAAGGCCTTGATTATCCTTGCAAAACGGGAGGCGTGCAGCAGCTCCATGAGGCCTTCATCGTTGTTCTGCTTTAGTTTCACGGTAGTAAGCCTTTCAAGACTCCTAGGGACCTTGCTTCAGCCCCCGTTTCGGTACCAGAACACTGCGGAGAGCCAGGAAGCTCTGGTCCTGCGTGTACGCTGCGTGTCAACCTAGAAATGAGAGCCTGATGGCACAAGGCTTGTTTTCCCATTAGGAAAGCTCCGTTCATGCGGCCTCGAAGCTACCTGAAAAGCATTGTTGTTGCCTGGGTTTTCGTCACGGCCGACATGGTTCTGAGAAGAAAATGAGTTTTCATGGAAGAAACCTTGTGCTTCCAGTTCCTTGTTGGAAGCTCACCCTGCTCTGCTCTATACCAAAAGTGAAAGCCAACGTGAGCCCTAGCCTCGAAGTAAGGCCCTGATTTGCCTTGCCAATGGGGAGGCGTGCAGCAGCTCCATGAGGCCTTCCTCACTGTTCTGCTTGAGTTTCACGGTAGTAAGCCTTTCAAGACTCCTAGGGACCTTGCTTCAGCACCCGTTTCCGTACCAGAATATTGAGGAGACACAGGAAGCTCTAGTCCTGTTAAGCAACTTCCAGCCCCGTAGGCCTTTTGGAACACCCCAGTGTTGGCTAGAGAAAGGCAACACACTGCACTCTTCCTTGGCAGAGCCAGATTACCTCAGCTCCACACAGGATTCACGACCACACTTCTCGACGGTCCTCCATGCAGTGGATGTAACCTCATTCCCCTAGCTGAACTCTATTGAGAAAAACACTCTGCTTCTAATCCCGTTTCACTTTTTACACTTCGAGTCACGCATCCTCAAGGGGGTGGTCGGCTTGCATTCCAAGTACAATTTAAGCACCGTTCTTGGTGTAACACAGCAGGTCTTTTGAAGAGGCACAGGTCTCTAAGTCTCCCTCGCGCATCCTTGGTTTAGGCACTTTGCTGCACGCAGAGAACCGGTCGTAGAAAAAAGTTGATTCAGGGGAAGCCCCAGTGGGGATCGTGAATCTCTTTTGACGTGGTAGCATCAACATGTACTTATGCTGCGTGTCAACCTGGAAATGGGAGACTGAAGGCACAAAGCTTGTTTTCCCGTTCTGAAAGCTCCATTCATGCGGCCTCGAAGCTACCTGAAAAGCACGGTTGTTACCGTGCTTTTCCTTACAGCCGGCATGGCACATAGAAGAAAATGAGTTTTCTCGAAAGAAACCTTGTGCTTCCAGTTCCTACTTGGAACCTCACCCTGCTCTGCTCTATAGCAAACGTGAAAGTCAATGTGAGCACTAGCCTCGAAGTAAGGCCCTGATTATGCTGGCAAAACGGGAGGCGTGCAGCAGCTCCATGAGGCCTTCATCGCTGTTCTGCTTTAGTTGAACGGTAGTCAGCTCTCCAAGACTCCTAGGGACTTTGCTTAAGCAACCGTTTCGGTACCAGAACACTGCGTAGAGCCAGGAAGCTTTGGTCCTGCGTGTATGCTGCGTGTCTACCTAGAAATTAGAGACTGATGGCACAAGGCTTGTTTTCCCATTAGGAAAGCTCCGTTCATGCGGCCTCGAAGCTACCGGAAAAGCATTGTTGTTGGCGGGGTTTGAGTCACTGCCGGCATGGTTCTGAGAAGAAACTGAGTGTTTTCGTAAGAAACCTTGTGCTTCCAGTTCCTTGTAGGAGGCTCACCCTGCTCTGCTCTATACCTAAAGTGAAAGTCAACGTGAGACTTGCTTCGAAGTAAGGCCTTGATTATCCTTGCAAAACGGGAGGCGTGCAGCAGCTCCATGAGGCCTTCATCGTTGTTCTGCTTTAGTTTCACGGTAGTAAGCCTTTCAAGACTCCTAGGGACCTTGCTTCAGCCCCCGTTTCGGTACCAGAACACTGCGGAGAGCCAGGAAGCTCTGGTCCTGCGTGTACGCTGCGTGTCAACCTAGAAATGAGAGCCTGATGGCACAAGGCTTGTTTTCCCATTAGGAAAGCTCCGTTCATGCGGCCTCGAAGCTACCTGAAAAGCATTGTTGTTGCCTGGGTTTTCGTCACGGCCGACATGGTTCTGAGAAGAAAATGAGTTTTCATGGAAGAAACCTTGTGCTTCCAGTTCCTTGTTGGAAGCTCACCCTGCTCTGCTCTATACCAAAAGTGAAAGCCAACGTGAGCCCTAGCCTCGAAGTAAGGCCCTGATTTGCCTTGCCAATGGGGAGGCGTGCAGCAGCTCCATGAGGCCTTCCTCACTGTTCTGCTTGAGTTTCACGGTAGTAAGCCTTTCAAGACTCCTAGGGACCTTGCTTCAGCACCCGTTTCCGTACCAGAATATTGAGGAGACACAGGAAGCTCTAGTCCTGTTAAGCAACTTCCAGCCCCGTAGGCCTTTTGGAACACCCCAGTGTTGGCTAGAGAAAGGCAACACACTGCACTCTTCCTTGGCAGAGCCAGATTACCTCAGCTCCACACAGGATTCACGACCACACTTCTCGACGGTCCTCCATGCAGTGGATGTAACCTCATTCCCCTAGCTGAACTCTATTGAGAAAAACACTCTGCTTCTAATCCCGTTTCACTTTTTACACTTCGAGTCACGCATCCTCAAGGGGGTGGTCGGCTTGCATTCCAAGTACAATTTAAGCACCGTTCTTGGTGTAACACAGCAGGTCTTTTGAAGAGGCACAGGTCTCTAAGTCTCCCTCGCGCATCCTTGGTTTAGGCACTTTGCTGCACGCAGAGAACCGGTCGTAGAAAAAAGTTGATTCAGGGGAAGCCCCAGTGGGGATCGTGAATCTCTTTTGACGTGGTAGCATCAACATGTACTTATGCTGCGTGTCAACCTGGAAATGGGAGACTGAAGGCACAAAGCTTGTTTTCCCGTTTTGAAGGCTCCATTCATGCGGCCTCGAAGCTACCTGAAAAGCACGGTTGTTACCGTGCTTTTCCTTACAGCCGGCATGGCACATAGAAGAAAATGAGTTTTCTCGAAAGAAACCTTGTGCTTCCAGTTCCTACTTGGAACCTCACCCTGCTCTGCTCTATAGCAAACGTGAAAGTCAATGTGAGCACTAGCCTCGAAGTAAGGCCCTGATTATGCTGGCAAAACGGGAGGCGTGCAGCAGCTCCATGAGGCCTTCATCGCTGTTCTGCTTTAGTTGAACGGTAGTCAGCTCTCCAAGACTCCTAGGGACTTCGCTTAAGCAACCGTTTCGGTACCAGAACACTGCGTAGAGCCAGGAAGCTTTGGTCCTGCGTGTATGCTGCGTGTCTACCTAGAAATTAGAGACTGATGGCACAAGGCTTGTTTTCCCATTAGGAAAGCTCCGTTCATGCGGCCTCGAAGCTACCGGAAAAGCATTGTTGTTGGCGGGGTTTGAGTCACTGCCGGCATGGTTCTGAGAAGAAACTGAGTGTTTTCGTAAGAAACCTTGTGCTTCCAGTTCCTTGTAGGAGGCTCACCCTGCTCTGCTCTATACCTAAAGTGAAAGTCAACGTGAGACTTGCTTCGAAGTAAGGCCTTGATTATCCTTGCAAAACGGGAGGCGTGCAGCAGCTCCATGAGGCCTTCATCGTTGTTCTGCTTTAGTTTCACGGTAGTAAGCCTTTCAAGACTCCTAGGGACCTTGCTTCAGCCCCCGTTTCGGTACCAGAACACTGCGGAGAGCCAGGAAGCTCTGGTCCTGCGTGTACGCTGCGTGTCAACCTAGAAATGAGAGCCTGATGGCACAAGGCTTGTTTTCCCATTAGGAAAGCTCCGTTCATGCGGCCTCGAAGCTACCTGAAAAGCATTGTTGTTGCCTGGGTTTTCGTCACGGCCGACATGGTTCTGAGAAGAAAATGAGTTTTCATGGAAGAAACCTTGTGCTTCCAGTTCCTTGTTGGAAGCTCACCCTGCTCTGCTCTATACCAAAAGTGAAAGCCAACGTGAGCCCTAGCCTCGAAGTAAGGCCCTGATTTGCCTTGCCAATGGGGAGGCGTGCAGCAGCTCCATGAGGCCTTCCTCACTGTTCTGCTTGAGTTTCACGGTAGTAAGCCTTTCAAGACTCCTAGGGACCTTGCTTCAGCACCCGTTTCCGTACCAGAATATTGAGGAGACACAGGAAGCTCTAGTCCTGTTAAGCAACTTCCAGCCCCGTAGGCCTTTTGGAACACCCCAGTGTTGGCTAGAGAAAGGCAACACACTGCACTCTTCCTTGGCAGAGCCAGATTACCTCAGCTCCACACAGGATTCACGACCACACTTCTCGACGGTCCTCCATGCAGTGGATGTAACCTCATTCCCCTAGCTGAACTCTATTGAGAAAAACACTCTGCTTCTAATCCCGTTTCACTTTTTACACTTCGAGTCACGCATCCTCAAGGGGGTGGTCGGCTTGCATTCCAAGTACAATTTAAGCACCGTTCTTGGTGTAACACAGCAGGTCTTTTGAAGAGGCACAGGTCTCTAAGTCTCCCTCGCGCATCCTTGGTTTAGGCACTTTGCTGCACGCAGAGAACCGGTCGTAGAAAAAAGTTGATTCAGGGGAAGCCCCAGTGGGGATCGTGAATCTCTTTTGACGTGGTAGCATCAACATGTACTTATGCTGCGTGTCAACCTGGAAATGGGAGACTGAAGGCACAAAGCTTGTTTTCCCGTTCTGAAAGCTCCATTCATGCGGCCTCGAAGCTACCTGAAAAGCACGGTTGTTACCGTGCTTTTCCTTACAGCCGGCATGGCACATAGAAGAAAATGAGTTTTCTCGAAAGAAACCTTGTGCTTCCAGTTCCTACTTGGAACCTCACCCTGCTCTGCTCTATAGCAAACGTGAAAGTCAATGTGAGCACTAGCCTCGAAGTAAGGCCCTGATTATGCTGGCAAAACGGGAGGCGTGCAGCAGCTCCATGAGGCCTTCATCGCTGTTCTGCTTTAGTTGAACGGTAGTCAGCTCTCCAAGACTCCTAGGGACTTTGCTTAAGCAACCGTTTCGGTACCAGAACACTGCGTAGAGCCAGGAAGCTTTGGTCCTGCGTGTATGCTGCGTGTCTACCTAGAAATTAGAGACTGATGGCACAAGGCTTGTTTTCCCATTAGGAAAGCTCCGTTCATGCGGCCTCGAAGCTACCGGAAAAGCATTGTTGTTGGCGGGGTTTGAGTCACTGCCGGCATGGTTCTGAGAAGAAACTGAGTGTTTTCGTAAGAAACCTTGTGCTTCCAGTTCCTTGTAGGAGGCTCACCCTGCTCTGCTCTATACCTAAAGTGAAAGTCAACGTGAGACTTGCTTCGAAGTAAGGCCTTGATTATCCTTGCAAAACGGGAGGCGTGCAGCAGCTCCATGAGGCCTTCATCGTTGTTCTGCTTTAGTTTCACGGTAGTAAGCCTTTCAAGACTCCTAGGGACCTTGCTTCAGCCCCCGTTTCGGTACCAGAACACTGCGGAGAGCCAGGAAGCTCTGGTCCTGCGTGTACGCTGCGTGTCAACCTAGAAATGAGAGCCTGATGGCACAAGGCTTGTTTTCCCATTAGGAAAGCTCCGTTCATGCGGCCTCGAAGCTACCTGAAAAGCATTGTTGTTGCCTGGGTTTTCGTCACGGCCGACATGGTTCTGAGAAGAAAATGAGTTTTCATGGAAGAAACCTTGTGCTTCCAGTTCCTTGTTGGAAGCTCACCCTGCTCTGCTCTATACCAAAAGTGAAAGCCAACGTGAGCCCTAGCCTCGAAGTAAGGCCCTGATTTGCCTTGCCAATGGGGAGGCGTGCAGCAGCTCCATGAGGCCTTCCTCACTGTTCTGCTTGAGTTTCACGGTAGTAAGCCTTTCAAGACTCCTAGGGACCTTGCTTCAGCACCCGTTTCCGTACCAGAATATTGAGGAGACACAGGAAGCTCTAGTCCTGTTAAGCAACTTCCAGCCCCGTAGGCCTTTTGGAACACCCCAGTGTTGGCTAGAGAAAGGCAACACACTGCACTCTTCCTTGGCAGAGCCAGATTACCTCAGCTCCACACAGGATTCACGACCACACTTCTCGACGGTCCTCCATGCAGTGGATGTAACCTCATTCCCCTAGCTGAACTCTATTGAGAAAAACACTCTGCTTCTAATCCCGTTTCACTTTTTACACTTCGAGTCACGCATCCTCAAGGGGGTGGTCGGCTTGCATTCCAAGTACAATTTAAGCACCGTTCTTGGTGTAACACAGCAGGTCTTTTGAAGAGGCACAGGTCTCTAAGTCTCCCTCGCGCATCCTTGGTTTAGGCACTTTGCTGCACGCAGAGAACCGGTCGTAGAAAAAAGTTGATTCAGGGGAAGCCCCAGTGGGGATCGTGAATCTCTTTTGACGTGGTAGCATCAACATGTACTTATGCTGCGTGTCAACCTGGAAATGGGAGACTGAAGGCACAAAGCTTGTTTTCCCGTTTTGAAGGCTCCATTCATGCGGCCTCGAAGCTACCTGAAAAGCACGGTTGTTACCGTGCTTTTCCTTACAGCCGGCATGGCACATAGAAGAAAATGAGTTTTCTCGAAAGAAACCTTGTGCTTCCAGTTCCTACTTGGAACCTCACCCTGCTCTGCTCTATAGCAAACGTGAAAGTCAATGTGAGCACTAGCCTCGAAGTAAGGCCCTGATTATGCTGGCAAAACGGGAGGCGTGCAGCAGCTCCATGAGGCCTTCATCGCTGTTCTGCTTTAGTTGAACGGTAGTCAGCTCTCCAAGACTCCTAGGGACTTTGCTTAAGCAACCGTTTCGGTACCAGAACACTGCGTAGAGCCAGGAAGCTTTGGTCCTGCGTGTATGCTGCGTGTCTACCTAGAAATTAGAGACTGATGGCACAAGGCTTGTTTTCCCATTAGGAAAGCTCCGTTCATGCGGCCTCGAAGCTACCGGAAAAGCATTGTTGTTGGCGGGGTTTGAGTCACTGCCGGCATGGTTCTGAGAAGAAACTGAGTGTTTTCGTAAGAAACCTTGTGCTTCCAGTTCCTTGTAGGAGGCTCACCCTGCTCTGCTCTATACCTAAAGTGAAAGTCAACGTGAGACTTGCTTCGAAGTAAGGCCTTGATTATCCTTGCAAAACGGGAGGCGTGCAGCAGCTCCATGAGGCCTTCATCGTTGTTCTGCTTTAGTTTCACGGTAGTAAGCCTTTCAAGACTCCTAGGGACCTTGCTTCAGCCCCCGTTTCGGTACCAGAACACTGCGGAGAGCCAGGAAGCTCTGGTCCTGCGTGTACGCTGCGTGTCAACCTAGAAATGAGAGCCTGATGGCACAAGGCTTGTTTTCCCATTAGGAAAGCTCCGTTCATGCGGCCTCGAAGCTACCTGAAAAGCATTGTTGTTGCCTGGGTTTTCGTCACGGCCGACATGGTTCTGAGAAGAAAATGAGTTTTCATGGAAGAAACCTTGTGCTTCCAGTTCCTTGTTGGAAGCTCACCCTGCTCTGCTCTATACCAAAAGTGAAAGCCAACGTGAGCCCTAGCCTCGAAGTAAGGCCCTGATTTGCCTTGCCAATGGGGAGGCGTGCAGCAGCTCCATGAGGCCTTCCTCACTGTTCTGCTTGAGTTTCACGGTAGTAAGCCTTTCAAGACTCCTAGGGACCTTGCTTCAGCACCCGTTTCCGTACCAGAATATTGAGGAGACACAGGAAGCTCTAGTCCTGTTAAGCAACTTCCAGCCCCGTAGGCCTTTTGGAACACCCCAGTGTTGGCTAGAGAAAGGCAACACACTGCACTCTTCCTTGGCAGAGCCAGATTACCTCAGCTCCACACAGGATTCACGACCACACTTCTCGACGGTCCTCCATGCAGTGGATGTAACCTCATTCCCCTAGCTGAACTCTATTGAGAAAAACACTCTGCTTCTAATCCCGTTTCACTTTTTACACTTCGAGTCACGCATCCTCAAGGGGGTGGTCGGCTTGCATTCCAAGTACAATTTAAGCACCGTTCTTGGTGTAACACAGCAGGTCTTTTGAAGAGGCACAGGTCTCTAAGTCTCCCTCGCGCATCCTTGGTTTAGGCACTTTGCTGCACGCAGAGAACCGGTCGTAGAAAAAAGTTGATTCAGGGGAAGCCCCAGTGGGGATCGTGAATCTCTTTTGACGTGGTAGCATCAACATGTACTTATGCTGCGTGTCAACCTGGAAATGGGAGACTGAAGGCACAAAGCTTGTTTTCCCGTTTTGAAGGCTCCATTCATGCGGCCTCGAAGCTACCTGCAAAGCACGGTTGTTACCGTGCTTTTCCTTACAGCCGGCATGGCACATAGAAGAAAATGAGTTTTCTCGAAAGAAACCTTGTGCTTCCAGTTCCTACTTGGAACCTCACCCTGCTCTGCTCTATAGCAAACGTGAAAGTCAATGTGAGCACTAGCCTCGAAGTAAGGCCCTGATTATGCTGGCAAAACGGGAGGCGTGCAGCAGCTCCATGAGGCCTTCATCGCTGTTCTGCTTTAGTTGAACGGTAGTCAGCTCTCCAAGACTCCTAGGGACTTTGCTTAAGCAACCGTTTCGGTACCAGAACACTGCGTAGAGCCAGGAAGCTTTGGTCCTGCGTGTATGCTGCGTGTCTACCTAGAAATTAGAGACTGATGGCACAAGGCTTGTTTTCCCATTAGGAAAGCTCCGTTCATGCGGCCTCGAAGCTACCGGAAAAGCATTGTTGTTGGCGGGGTTTGAGTCACTGCCGGCATGGTTCTGAGAAGAAACTGAGTGTTTTCGTAAGAAACCTTGTGCTTCCAGTTCCTTGTAGGAGGCTCACCCTGCTCTGCTCTATACCTAAAGTGAAAGTCAACGTGAGACTTGCTTCGAAGTAAGGCCTTGATTATCCTTGCAAAACGGGAGGCGTGCAGCAGCTCCATGAGGCCTTCATCGTTGTTCTGCTTTAGTTTCACGGTAGTAAGCCTTTCAAGACTCCTAGGGACCTTGCTTCAGCCCCCGTTTCGGTACCAGAACACTGCGGAGAGCCAGGAAGCTCTGGTCCTGCGTGTACGCTGCGTGTCAACCTAGAAATGAGAGCCTGATGGCACAAGGCTTGTTTTCCCATTAGGAAAGCTCCGTTCATGCGGCCTCGAAGCTACCTGAAAAGCATTGTTGTTGCCTGGGTTTTCGTCACGGCCGACATGGTTCTGAGAAGAAAATGAGTTTTCATGGAAGAAACCTTGTGCTTCCAGTTCCTTGTTGGAAGCTCACCCTGCTCTGCTCTATACCAAAAGTGAAAGCCAACGTGAGCCCTAGCCTCGAAGTAAGGCCCTGATTTGCCTTGCCAATGGGGAGGCGTGCAGCAGCTCCATGAGGCCTTCCTCACTGTTCTGCTTGAGTTTCACGGTAGTAAGCCTTTCAAGACTCCTAGGGACCTTGCTTCAGCACCCGTTTCCGTACCAGAATATTGAGGAGACACAGGAAGCTCTAGTCCTGTTAAGCAACTTCCAGCCCCGTAGGCCTTTTGGAACACCCCAGTGTTGGCTAGAGAAAGGCAACACACTGCACTCTTCCTTGGCAGAGCCAGATTACCTCAGCTCCACACAGGATTCACGACCACACTTCTCGACGGTCCTCCATGCAGTGGATGTAACCTCATTCCCCTAGCTGAACTCTATTGAGAAAAACACTCTGCTTCTAATCCCGTTTCACTTTTTACACTTCGAGTCACGCATCCTCAAGGGGGTGGTCGGCTTGCATTCCAAGTACAATTTAAGCACCGTTCTTGGTGTAACACAGCAGGTCTTTTGAAGAGGCACAGGTCTCTAAGTCTCCCTCGCGCATCCTTGGTTTAGGCACTTTGCTGCACGCAGAGAACCGGTCGTAGAAAAAAGTTGATTCAGGGGAAGCCCCAGTGGGGATCGTGAATCTCTTTTGACGTGGTAGCATCAACATGTACTTATGCTGCGTGTCAACCTGGAAATGGGAGACTGAAGGCACAAAGCTTGTTTTCCCGTTTTGAAGGCTCCATTCATGCGGCCTCGAAGCTACCTGAAAAGCACGGTTGTTACCGTGCTTTTCCTTACAGCCGGCATGGCACATAGAAGAAAATGAGTTTTCTCGAAAGAAACCTTGTGCTTCCAGTTCCTACTTGGAACCTCACCCTGCTCTGCTCTATAGCAAACGTGAAAGTCAATGTGAGCACTAGCCTCGAAGTAAGGCCCTGATTATGCTGGCAAAACGGGAGGCGTGCAGCAGCTCCATGAGGCCTTCATCGCTGTTCTGCTTTAGTTGAACGGTAGTCAGCTCTCCAAGACTCCTAGGGACTTTGCTTAAGCAACCGTTTCGGTACCAGAACACTGCGTAGAGCCAGGAAGCTTTGGTCCTGCGTGTATGCTGCGTGTCTACCTAGAAATTAGAGACTGATGGCACAAGGCTTGTTTTCCCATTAGGAAAGCTCCGTTCATGCGGCCTCGAAGCTACCGGAAAAGCATTGTTGTTGGCGGGGTTTGAGTCACTGCCGGCATGGTTCTGAGAAGAAACTGAGTGTTTTCGTAAGAAACCTTGTGCTTCCAGTTCCTTGTAGGAGGCTCACCCTGCTCTGCTCTATACCTAAAGTGAAAGTCAACGTGAGACTTGCTTCGAAGTAAGGCCTTGATTATCCTTGCAAAACGGGAGGCGTGCAGCAGCTCCATGAGGCCTTCATCGTTGTTCTGCTTTAGTTTCACGGTAGTAAGCCTTTCAAGACTCCTAGGGACCTTGCTTCAGCCCCCGTTTCGGTACCAGAACACTGCGGAGAGCCAGGAAGCTCTGGTCCTGCGTGTACGCTGCGTGTCAACCTAGAAATGAGAGCCTGATGGCACAAGGCTTGTTTTCCCATTAGGAAAGCTCCGTTCATGCGGCCTCGAAGCTACCTGAAAAGCATTGTTGTTGCCTGGGTTTTCGTCACGGCCGACATGGTTCTGAGAAGAAAATGAGTTTTCATGGAAGAAACCTTGTGCTTCCAGTTCCTTGTTGGAAGCTCACCCTGCTCTGCTCTATACCAAAAGTGAAAGCCAACGTGAGCCCTAGCCTCGAAGTAAGGCCCTGATTTGCCTTGCCAATGGGGAGGCGTGCAGCAGCTCCATGAGGCCTTCCTCACTGTTCTGCTTGAGTTTCACGGTAGTAAGCCTTTCAAGACTCCTAGGGACCTTGCTTCAGCACCCGTTTCCGTACCAGAATATTGAGGAGACACAGGAAGCTCTAGTCCTGTTAAGCAACTTCCAGCCCCGTAGGCCTTTTGGAACACCCCAGTGTTGGCTAGAGAAAGGCAACACACTGCACTCTTCCTTGGCAGAGCCAGATTACCTCAGCTCCACACAGGATTCACGACCACACTTCTCGACGGTCCTCCATGCAGTGGATGTAACCTCATTCCCCTAGCTGAACTCTATTGAGAAAAACACTCTGCTTCTAATCCCGTTTCACTTTTTACACTTCGAGTCACGCATCCTCAAGGGGGTGGTCGGCTTGCATTCCAAGTACAATTTAAGCACCGTTCTTGGTGTAACACAGCAGGTCTTTTGAAGAGGCACAGGTCTCTAAGTCTCCCTCGCGCATCCTTGGTTTAGGCACTTTGCTGCACGCAGAGAACCGGTCGTAGAAAAAAGTTGATTCAGGGGAAGCCCCAGTGGGGATCGTGAATCTCTTTTGACGTGGTAGCATCAACATGTACTTATGCTGCGTGTCAACCTGGAAATGGGAGACTGAAGGCACAAAGCTTGTTTTCCCGTTTTGAAGGCTCCATTCATGCGGCCTCGAAGCTACCTGAAAAGCACGGTTGTTACCGTGCTTTTCCTTACAGCCGGCATGGCACATAGAAGAAAATGAGTTTTCTCGAAAGAAACCTTGTGCTTCCAGTTCCTACTTGGAACCTCACCCTGCTCTGCTCTATAGCAAACGTGAAAGTCAATGTGAGCACTAGCCTCGAAGTAAGGCCCTGATTATGCTGGCAAAACGGGAGGCGTGCAGCAGCTCCATGAGGCCTTCATCGCTGTTCTGCTTTAGTTGAACGGTAGTCAGCTCTCCAAGACTCCTAGGGACTTTGCTTAAGCAACCGTTTCGGTACCAGAACACTGCGTAGAGCCAGGAAGCTTTGGTCCTGCGTGTATGCTGCGTGTCTACCTAGAAATTAGAGACTGATGGCACAAGGCTTGTTTTCCCATTAGGAAAGCTCCGTTCATGCGGCCTCGAAGCTACCGGAAAAGCATTGTTGTTGGCGGGGTTTGAGTCACTGCCGGCATGGTTCTGAGAAGAAACTGAGTGTTTTCGTAAGAAACCTTGTGCTTCCAGTTCCTTGTAGGAGGCTCACCCTGCTCTGCTCTATACCTAAAGTGAAAGTCAACGTGAGACTTGCTTCGAAGTAAGGCCTTGATTATCCTTGCAAAACGGGAGGCGTGCAGCAGCTCCATGAGGCCTTCATCGTTGTTCTGCTTTAGTTTCACGGTAGTAAGCCTTTCAAGACTCCTAGGGACCTTGCTTCAGCCCCCGTTTCGGTACCAGAACACTGCGGAGAGCCAGGAAGCTCTGGTCCTGCGTGTACGCTGCGTGTCAACCTAGAAATGAGAGCCTGATGGCACAAGGCTTGTTTTCCCATTAGGAAAGCTCCGTTCATGCGGCCTCGAAGCTACCTGAAAAGCATTGTTGTTGCCTGGGTTTTCGTCACGGCCGACATGGTTCTGAGAAGAAAATGAGTTTTCATGGAAGAAACCTTGTGCTTCCAGTTCCTTGTTGGAAGCTCACCCTGCTCTGCTCTATACCAAAAGTGAAAGCCAACGTGAGCCCTAGCCTCGAAGTAAGGCCCTGATTTGCCTTGCCAATGGGGAGGCGTGCAGCAGCTCCATGAGGCCTTCCTCACTGTTCTGCTTGAGTTTCACGGTAGTAAGCCTTTCAAGACTCCTAGGGACCTTGCTTCAGCACCCGTTTCCGTACCAGAATATTGAGGAGACACAGGAAGCTCTAGTCCTGTTAAGCAACTTCCAGCCCCGTAGGCCTTTTGGAACACCCCAGTGTTGGCTAGAGAAAGGCAACACACTGCACTCTTCCTTGGCAGAGCCAGATTACCTCAGCTCCACACAGGATTCACGACCACACTTCTCGACGGTCCTCCATGCAGTGGATGTAACCTCATTCCCCTAGCTGAACTCTATTGAGAAAAACACTCTGCTTCTAATCCCGTTTCACTTTTTACACTTCGAGTCACGCATCCTCAAGGGGGTGGTCGGCTTGCATTCCAAGTACAATTTAAGCACCGTTCTTGGTGTAACACAGCAGGTCTTTTGAAGAGGCACAGGTCTCTAAGTCTCCCTCGCGCATCCTTGGTTTAGGCACTTTGCTGCACGCAGAGAACCGGTCGTAGAAAAAAGTTGATTCAGGGGAAGCCCCAGTGGGGATCGTGAATCTCTTTTGACGTGGTAGCATCAACATGTACTTATGCTGCGTGTCAACCTGGAAATGGGAGACTGAAGGCACAAAGCTTGTTTTCCCGTTTTGAAGGCTCCATTCATGCGGCCTCGAAGCTACCTGAAAAGCACGGTTGTTACCGTGCTTTTCCTTACAGCCGGCATGGCACATAGAAGAAAATGAGTTTTCTCGAAAGAAACCTTGTGCTTCCAGTTCCTACTTGGAACCTCACCCTGCTCTGCTCTATAGCAAACGTGAAAGTCAATGTGAGCACTAGCCTCGAAGTAAGGCCCTGATTATGCTGGCAAAACGGGAGGCGTGCAGCAGCTCCATGAGGCCTTCATCGCTGTTCTGCTTTAGTTGAACGGTAGTCAGCTCTCCAAGACTCCTAGGGACTTTGCTTAAGCAACCGTTTCGGTACCAGAACACTGCGTAGAGCCAGGAAGCTTTGGTCCTGCGTGTATGCTGCGTGTCTACCTAGAAATTAGAGACTGATGGCACAAGGCTTGTTTTCCCATTAGGAAAGCTCCGTTCATGCGGCCTCGAAGCTACCGGAAAAGCATTGTTGTTGGCGGGGTTTGAGTCACTGCCGGCATGGTTCTGAGAAGAAACTGAGTGTTTTCGTAAGAAACCTTGTGCTTCCAGTTCCTTGTAGGAGGCTCACCCTGCTCTGCTCTATACCTAAAGTGAAAGTCAACGTGAGACTTGCTTCGAAGTAAGGCCTTGATTATCCTTGCAAAACGGGAGGCGTGCAGCAGCTCCATGAGGCCTTCATCGTTGTTCTGCTTTAGTTTCACGGTAGTAAGCCTTTCAAGACTCCTAGGGACCTTGCTTCAGCCCCCGTTTCGGTACCAGAACACTGCGGAGAGCCAGGAAGCTCTGGTCCTGCGTGTACGCTGCGTGTCAACCTAGAAATGAGAGCCTGATGGCACAAGGCTTGTTTTCCCATTAGGAAAGCTCCGTTCATGCGGCCTCGAAGCTACCTGAAAAGCATTGTTGTTGCCTGGGTTTTCGTCACGGCCGACATGGTTCTGAGAAGAAAATGAGTTTTCATGGAAGAAACCTTGTGCTTCCAGTTCCTTGTTGGAAGCTCACCCTGCTCTGCTCTATACCAAAAGTGAAAGCCAACGTGAGCCCTAGCCTCGAAGTAAGGCCCTGATTTGCCTTGCCAATGGGGAGGCGTGCAGCAGCTCCATGAGGCCTTCCTCACTGTTCTGCTTGAGTTTCACGGTAGTAAGCCTTTCAAGACTCCTAGGGACCTTGCTTCAGCACCCGTTTCCGTACCAGAATATTGAGGAGACACAGGAAGCTCTAGTCCTGTTAAGCAACTTCCAGCCCCGTAGGCCTTTTGGAACACCCCAGTGTTGGCTAGAGAAAGGCAACACACTGCACTCTTCCTTGGCAGAGCCAGATTACCTCAGCTCCACACAGGATTCACGACCACACTTCTCGACGGTCCTCCATGCAGTGGATGTAACCTCATTCCCCTAGCTGAACTCTATTGAGAAAAACACTCTGCTTCTAATCCCGTTTCACTTTTTACACTTCGAGTCACGCATCCTCAAGGGGGTGGTCGGCTTGCATTCCAAGTACAATTTAAGCACCGTTCTTGGTGTAACACAGCAGGTCTTTTGAAGAGGCACAGGTCTCTAAGTCTCCCTCGCGCATCCTTGGTTTAGGCACTTTGCTGCACGCAGAGAACCGGTCGTAGAAAAAAGTTGATTCAGGGGAAGCCCCAGTGGGGATCGTGAATCTCTTTTGACGTGGTAGCATCAACATGTACTTATGCTGCGTGTCAACCTGGAAATGGGAGACTGAAGGCACAAAGCTTGTTTTCCCGTTTTGAAGGCTCCATTCATGCGGCCTCGAAGCTACCTGCAAAGCACGGTTGTTACCGTGCTTTTCCTTACAGCCGGCATGGCACATAGAAGAAAATGAGTTTTCTCGAAAGAAACCTTGTGCTTCCAGTTCCTACTTGGAACCTCACCCTGCTCTGCTCTATAGCAAACGTGAAAGTCAATGTGAGCACTAGCCTCGAAGTAAGGCCCTGATTATGCTGGCAAAACGGGAGGCGTGCAGCAGCTCCATGAGGCCTTCATCGCTGTTCTGCTTTAGTTGAACGGTAGTCAGCTCTCCAAGACTCCTAGGGACTTTGCTTAAGCAACCGTTTCGGTACCAGAACACTGCGTAGAGCCAGGAAGCTTTGGTCCTGCGTGTATGCTGCGTGTCTACCTAGAAATTAGAGACTGATGGCACAAGGCTTGTTTTCCCATTAGGAAAGCTCCGTTCATGCGGCCTCGAAGCTACCGGAAAAGCATTGTTGTTGGCGGGGTTTGAGTCACTGCCGGCATGGTTCTGAGAAGAAACTGAGTGTTTTCGTAAGAAACCTTGTGCTTCCAGTTCCTTGTAGGAGGCTCACCCTGCTCTGCTCTATACCTAAAGTGAAAGTCAACGTGAGACTTGCTTCGAAGTAAGGCCTTGATTATCCTTGCAAAACGGGAGGCGTGCAGCAGCTCCATGAGGCCTTCATCGTTGTTCTGCTTTAGTTTCACGGTAGTAAGCCTTTCAAGACTCCTAGGGACCTTGCTTCAGCCCCCGTTTCGGTACCAGAACACTGCGGAGAGCCAGGAAGCTCTGGTCCTGCGTGTACGCTGCGTGTCAACCTAGAAATGAGAGCCTGATGGCACAAGGCTTGTTTTCCCATTAGGAAAGCTCCGTTCATGCGGCCTCGAAGCTACCTGAAAAGCATTGTTGTTGCCTGGGTTTTCGTCACGGCCGACATGGTTCTGAGAAGAAAATGAGTTTTCATGGAAGAAACCTTGTGCTTCCAGTTCCTTGTTGGAAGCTCACCCTGCTCTGCTCTATACCAAAAGCGAAAGCCAACGTGAGCCCTAGCCTCGAAGTAAGGCCCTGATTTGCCTTGCCAATGGGGAGGCGTGCAGCAGCTCCATGAGGCCTTCCTCACTGTTCTGCTTGAGTTTCACGGTAGTAAGCCTTTCAAGACTCCTAGGGACCTTGCTTCAGCACCCGTTTCCGTACCAGAATATTGAGGAGACACAGGAAGCTCTAGTCCTGTTAAGCAACTTCCAGCCCCGTAGGCCTTTTGGAACACCCCAGTGTTGGCTAGAGAAAGGCAACACACTGCACTCTTCCTTGGCAGAGCCAGATTACCTCAGCTCCACACAGGATTCACGACCACACTTCTCGACGGTCCTCCATGCAGTGGATGTAACCTCATTCCCCTAGCTGAACTCTATTGAGAAAAACACTCTGCTTCTAATCCCGTTTCACTTTTTACACTTCGAGTCACGCATCCTCAAGGGGGTGGTCGGCTTGCATTCCAAGTACAATTTAAGCACCGTTCTTGGTGTAACACAGCAGGTCTTTTGAAGAGGCACAGGTCTCTAAGTCTCCCTCGCGCATCCTTGGTTTAGGCACTTTGCTGCACGCAGAGAACCGGTCGTAGAAAAAAGTTGATTCAGGGGAAGCCCCAGTGGGGATCGTGAATCTCTTTTGACGTGGTAGCATCAACATGTACTTATGCTGCGTGTCAACCTGGAAATGGGAGACTGAAGGCACAAAGCTTGTTTTCCCGTTTTGAAAGCTCCATTCATGCGGCCTCGAAGCTACCTGCAAAGCACGGTTGTTACCGTGCTTTTCCTTACAGCCGGCATGGCACATAGAAGAAAATGAGTTTTCTCGAAAGAAACCTTGTGCTTCCAGTTCCTACTTGGAACCTCACCCTGCTCTGCTCTATAGCAAACGTGAAAGTCAATGTGAGCACTAGCCTCGAAGTAAGGCCCTGATTATGCTGGCAAAACGGGAGGCGTGCAGCAGCTCCATGAGGCCTTCATCGCTGTTCTGCTTTAGTTGAACGGTAGTCAGCTCTCCAAGACTCCTAGGGACTTTGCTTAAGCAACCGTTTCGGTACCAGAACACTGCGTAGAGCCAGGAAGCTTTGGTCCTGCGTGTATGCTGCGTGTCTACCTAGAAATTAGAGACTGATGGCACAAGGCTTGTTTTCCCATTAGGAAAGCTCCGTTCATGCGGCCTCGAAGCTACCGGAAAAGCATTGTTGTTGGCGGGGTTTGAGTCACTGCCGGCATGGTTCTGAGAAGAAACTGAGTGTTTTCGTAAGAAACCTTGTGCTTCCAGTTCCTTGTAGGAGGCTCACCCTGCTCTGCTCTATACCTAAAGTGAAAGTCAACGTGAGACTTGCTTCGAAGTAAGGCCTTGATTATCCTTGCAAAACGGGAGGCGTGCAGCAGCTCCATGAGGCCTTCATCGTTGTTCTGCTTTAGTTTCACGGTAGTAAGCCTTTCAAGACTCCTAGGGACCTTGCTTCAGCCCCCGTTTCGGTACCAGAACACTGCGGAGAGCCAGGAAGCTCTGGTCCTGCGTGTACGCTGCGTGTCAACCTAGAAATGAGAGCCTGATGGCACAAGGCTTGTTTTCCCATTAGGAAAGCTCCGTTCATGCGGCCTCGAAGCTACCTGAAAAGCATTGTTGTTGCCTGGGTTTTCGTCACTGCCGACATGGTTCTGAGAAGAAAATGAGTTTTCATGGAAGAAACCTTGTGCTTCCAGTTCCTTGTTGGAAGCTCACCCTGCTCTGCTCTATACCAAAAGCGAAAGCCAACGTGAGCCCTAGCCTCGAAGTAAGGCCCTGATTTGCCTTGCCAATGGGGAGGCGTGCAGCAGCTCCATGAGGCCTTCCTCACTGTTCTGCTTGAGTTTCACGGTAGTAAGCCTTTCAAGACTCCTAGGGACCTTGCTTCAGCACCCGTTTCCGTACCAGAATATTGAGGAGACACAGGAAGCTCTAGTCCTGTTAAGCAACTTCCAGCCCCGTAGGCCTTTTGGAACACCCCAGTGTTGGCTAGAGAAAGGCAACACACTGCACTCTTCCTTGGCAGAGCCAGATTACCTCAGCTCCACACAGGATTCACGACCACACTTCTCGACGGTCCTCCATGCAGTGGATGTAACCTCATTCCCCTAGCTGAACTCTATTGAGAAAAACACTCTGCTTCTAATCCCGTTTCACTTTTTACACTTCGAGTCACGCATCCTCAAGGGGGTGGTCGGCTTGCATTCCAAGTACAATTTAAGCACCGTTCTTGGTGTAACACAGCAGGTCTTTTGAAGAGGCACAGGTCTCTAAGTCTCCCTCGCGCATCCTTGGTTTAGGCACTTTGCTGCACGCAGAGAACCGGTCGTAGAAAAAAGTTGATTCAGGGGAAGCCCCAGTGGGGATCGTGAATCTCTTTTGACGTGGTAGCATCAACATGTACTTATGCTGCGTGTCAACCTGGAAATGGGAGACTGAAGGCACAAAGCTTGTTTTCCCGTTTTGAAAGCTCCATTCATGCGGCCTCGAAGCTACCTGAAAAGCACGGTTGTTACCGTGCTTTTCCTTACAGCCGGCATGGCACATAGAAGAAAATGAGTTTTCTCGAAAGAAACCTTGTGCTTCCAGTTCCTACTTGGAACCTCACCCTGCTCTGCTCTATAGCAAACGTGAAAGTCAATGTGAGCACTAGCCTCGAAGTAAGGCCCTGATTATGCTGGCAAAACGGGAGGCGTGCAGCAGCTCCATGAGGCCTTCATCGCTGTTCTGCTTTAGTTGAACGGTAGTCAGCTCTCCAAGACTCCTAGGGACTTTGCTTAAGCAACCGTTTCGGTACCAGAACACTGCGTAGAGCCAGGAAGCTTTGGTCCTGCGTGTATGCTGCGTGTCTACCTAGAAATTAGAGACTGATGGCACAAGGCTTGTTTTCCCATTAGGAAAGCTCCGTTCATGCGGCCTCGAAGCTACCGGAAAAGCATTGTTGTTGGCGGGGTTTGAGTCACTGCCGGCATGGTTCTGAGAAGAAACTGAGTGTTTTCGTAAGAAACCTTGTGCTTCCAGTTCCTTGTAGGAGGCTCACCCTGCTCTGCTCTATACCTAAAGTGAAAGTCAACGTGAGACTTGCTTCGAAGTAAGGCCTTGATTATCCTTGCAAAACGGGAGGCGTGCAGCAGCTCCATGAGGCCTTCATCGTTGTTCTGCTTTAGTTTCACGGTAGTAAGCCTTTCAAGACTCCTAGGGACCTTGCTTCAGCCCCCGTTTCGGTACCAGAACACTGCGGAGAGCCAGGAAGCTCTGGTCCTGCGTGTACGCTGCGTGTCAACCTAGAAATGAGAGCCTGATGGCACAAGGCTTGTTTTCCCATTAGGAAAGCTCCGTTCATGCGGCCTCGAAGCTACCTGAAAAGCATTGTTGTTGCCTGGGTTTTCGTCACGGCCGACATGGTTCTGAGAAGAAAATGAGTTTTCATGGAAGAAACCTTGTGCTTCCAGTTCCTTGTTGGAAGCTCACCCTGCTCTGCTCTATACCAAAAGCGAAAGCCAACGTGAGCCCTAGCCTCGAAGTAAGGCCCTGATTTGCCTTGCCAATGGGGAGGCGTGCAGCAGCTCCATGAGGCCTTCCTCACTGTTCTGCTTGAGTTTCACGGTAGTAAGCCTTTCAAGACTCCTAGGGACCTTGCTTCAGCACCCGTTTCCGTACCAGAATATTGAGGAGACACAGGAAGCTCTAGTCCTGTTAAGCAACTTCCAGCCCCGTAGGCCTTTTGGAACACCCCAGTGTTGGCTAGAGAAAGGCAACACACTGCACTCTTCCTTGGCAGAGCCAGATTACCTCAGCTCCACACAGGATTCACGACCACACTTCTCGACGGTCCTCCATGCAGTGGATGTAACCTCATTCCCCTAGCTGAACTCTATTGAGAAAAACACTCTGCTTCTAATCCCGTTTCACTTTTTACACTTCGAGTCACGCATCCTCAAGGGGGTGGTCGGCTTGCATTCCAAGTACAATTTAAGCACCGTTCTTGGTGTAACACAGCAGGTCTTTTGAAGAGGCACAGGTCTCTAAGTCTCCCTCGCGCATCCTTGGTTTAGGCACTTTGCTGCACGCAGAGAACCGGTCGTAGAAAAAAGTTGATTCAGGGGAAGCCCCAGTGGGGATCGTGAATCTCTTTTGACGTGGTAGCATCAACATGTACTTATGCTGCGTGTCAACCTGGAAATGGGAGACTGAAGGCACAAAGCTTGTTTTCCCGTTTTGAAAGCTCCATTCATGCGGCCTCGAAGCTACCTGAAAAGCACGGTTGTTACCGTGCTTTTCCTTACAGCCGGCATGGCACATAGAAGAAAATGAGTTTTCTCGAAAGAAACCTTGTGCTTCCAGTTCCTACTTGGAACCTCACCCTGCTCTGCTCTATAGCAAACGTGAAAGTCAATGTGAGCACTAGCCTCGAAGTAAGGCCCTGATTATGCTGGCAAAACGGGAGGCGTGCAGCAGCTCCATGAGGCCTTCATCGCTGTTCTGCTTTAGTTGAACGGTAGTCAGCTCTCCAAGACTCCTAGGGACTTTGCTTAAGCAACCGTTTCGGTACCAGAACACTGCGTACAGCCAGGAAGCTTTGGTCCTGCGTGTATGCTGCGTGTCTACCTAGAAATGAGAGACTGATGGCACAAGGCTTGTTTTCCCATTAGGAAAGCTCCGTTCATGCGGCCTCGAAGCTACCGGAAAAGCATTGTTGTTGGCGGGGTTTGAGTCACTGCCGGCATGGTTCTGAGAAGAAACTGAGTGTTTTCGTAAGAAACCTTGTGCTTCCAGTTCCTTGTAGGAGGCTCACCCTGCTCTGCTCTATACCTAAAGTGAAAGTCAACGTGAGACTTGCTTCGAAGTAAGGCCTTGATTATCCTTGCAAAACGGGAGGCGTGCAGCAGCTCCATGAGGCCTTCATCGTTGTTCTGCTTTAGTTTCACGGTAGTAAGCCTTTCAAGACTCCTAGGGACCTTGCTTCAGCCCCCGTTTCGGTACCAGAACACTGCGGAGAGCCAGGAAGCTCTGGTCCTGCGTGTACGCTGCGTGTCAACCTAGAAATGAGAGCCTGATGGCACAAGGCTTGTTTTCCCATTAGGAAAGCTCCGTTCATGCGGCCTCGAAGCTACCTGAAAAGCATTGTTGTTGCCTGGGTTTTCGTCACTGCCGACATGGTTCTGAGAAGAAAATGAGTTTTCATGGAAGAAACCTTGTGCTTCCAGTTCCTTGTTGGAAGCTCACCCTGCTCTGCTCTATACCAAAAGTGAAAGCCAACGTGAGCCCTAGCCTCGAAGTAAGGCCCTGATTTGCCTTGCCAATGGGGAGGCGTGCAGCAGCTCCATGAGGCCTTCCTCACTGTTCTGCTTGAGTTTCACGGTAGTAAGCCTTTCAAGACTCCTAGGGACCTTGCTTCAGCACCCGTTTCCGTACCAGAATATTGAGGAGACACAGGAAGCTCTAGTCCTGTTAAGCAACTTCCAGCCCCGTAGGCCTTTTGGAACACCCCAGTGTTGGCTAGAGAAAGGCAACACACTGCACTCTTCCTTGGCAGAGCCAGATTACCTCAGCTCCACACAGGATTCACGACCACACTTCTCGACGGTCCTCCATGCAGTGGATGTAACCTCATTCCCCTAGCTGAACTCTATTGAGAAAAACACTCTGCTTCTAATCCCGTTTCACTTTTTACACTTCGAGTCACGCATCCTCAAGGGGGTGGTCGGCTTGCATTCCAAGTACAATTTAAGCACCGTTCTTGGTGTAACACAGCAGGTCTTTTGAAGAGGCACAGGTCTCTAAGTCTCCCTCGCGCATCCTTGGTTTAGGCACTTTGCTGCACGCAGAGAACCGGTCGTAGAAAAAAGTTGATTCAGGGGAAGCCCCAGTGGGGATCGTGAATCTCTTTTGACGTGGTAGCATCAACATGTACTTATGCTGCGTGTCAACCTGGAAATGGGAGACTGAAGGCACAAAGCTTGTTTTCCCGTTTTGAAAGCTCCATTCATGCGGCCTCGAAGCTACCTGAAAAGCACGGTTGTTACCGTGCTTTTCCTTACAGCCGGCATGGCACATAGAAGAAAATGAGTTTTCTCGAAAGAAACCTTGTGCTTCCAGTTCCTACTTGGAACCTCACCCTGCTCTGCTCTATAGCAAACGTGAAAGTCAATGTGAGCACTAGCCTCGAAGTAAGGCCCTGATTATGCTGGCAAAACGGGAGGCGTGCAGCAGCTCCATGAGGCCTTCATCGCTGTTCTGCTTTAGTTGAACGGTAGTCAGCTCTCCAAGACTCCTAGGGACTTTGCTTAAGCAACCGTTTCGGTACCAGAACACTGCGTAGAGCCAGGAAGCTTTGGTCCTGCGTGTATGCTGCGTGTCTACCTAGAAATGAGAGACTGATGGCACAAGGCTTGTTTTCCCATTAGGAAAGCTCCGTTCATGCGGCCTCGAAGCTACCGGAAAAGCATTGTTGTTGGCGGGGTTTGAGTCACTGCCGGCATGGTTCTGAGAAGAAACTGAGTGTTTTCGTAAGAAACCTTGTGCTTCCAGTTCCTTGTAGGAGGCTCACCCTGCTCTGCTCTATACCTAAAGTGAAAGGCAACGTGAGACTTGCTTCGAAGTAAGGCCTTGATTATCCTTGCAAAACGGGAGGCGTGCAGCAGCTCCATGAGGCCTTCATCGTTGTTCTGCTTTAGTTTCACGGTAGTAAGCCTTTCAAGACTCCTAGGGACCTTGCTTCAGCCCCCGTTTCGGTACCAGAACACTGCGGAGAGCCAGGAAGCTCTGGTCCTGCGTGTACGCTGCGTGTCAACCTAGAAATGAGAGCCTGATGGCACAAGGCTTGTTTTCCCATTAGGAAAGCTCCGTTCATGCGGCCTCGAAGCTACCTGAAAAGCATTGTTGTTGCCTGGGTTTTCGTCACTGCCGACATGGTTCTGAGAAGAAAATGAGTTTTCATGGAAGAAACCTTGTGCTTCCAGTTCCTTGTTGGAAGCTCACCCTGCTCTGCTCTATACCAAAAGTGAAAGCCAACGTGAGCCCTAGCCTCGAAGTAAGGCCCTGATTTGCCTTGCCAATGGGGAGGCGTGCAGCAGCTCCATGAGGCCTTCCTCACTGTTCTGCTTGAGTTTCACGGTAGTAAGCCTTTCAAGACTCCTAGGGACCTTGCTTCAGCACCCGTTTCCGTACCAGAATATTGAGGAGACACAGGAAGCTCTAGTCCTGTTAAGCAACTTCCAGCCCCGTAGGCCTTTTGGAACACCCCAGTGTTGGCTAGAGAAAGGCAACACACTGCACTCTTCCTTGGCAGAGCCAGATTACCTCAGCTCCACACAGGATTCACGACCACACTTCTCGACGGTCCTCCATGCAGTGGATGTAACCTCATTCCCCTAGCTGAACTCTATTGAGAAAAACACTCTGCTTCTAATCCCGTTTCACTTTTTACACTTCGAGTCACGCATCCTCAAGGGGGTGGTCGGCTTGCATTCCAAGTACAATTTAAGCACCGTTCTTGGTGTAACACAGCAGGTCTTTTGAAGAGGCACAGGTCTCTAAGTCTCCCTCGCGCATCCTTGGTTTAGGCACTTTGCTGCACGCAGAGAACCGGTCGTAGAAAAAAGTTGATTCAGGGGAAGCCCCAGTGGGGATCGTGAATCTCTTTTGACGTGGTAGCATCAACATGTACTTATGCTGCGTGTCAACCTGGAAATGGGAGACTGAAGGCACAAAGCTTGTTTTCCCGTTTTGAAAGCTCCATTCATGCGGCCTCGAAGCTACCTGCAAAGCACGGTTGTTACCGTGCTTTTCCTTACAGCCGGCATGGCACATAGAAGAAAATGAGTTTTCTCGAAAGAAACCTTGTGCTTCCAGTTCCTACTTGGAACCTCACCCTGCTCTGCTCTATAGCAAACGTGAAAGTCAATGTGAGCACTAGCCTCGAAGTAAGGCCCTGATTATGCTGGCAAAACGGGAGGCGTGCAGCAGCTCCATGAGGCCTTCATCGCTGTTCTGCTTTAGTTGAACGGTAGTCAGCTCTCCAAGACTCCTAGGGACTTTGCTTAAGCAACCGTTTCGGTACCAGAACACTGCGTAGAGCCAGGAAGCTTTGGTCCTGCGTGTATGCTGCGTGTCTACCTAGAAATTAGAGACTGATGGCACAAGGCTTGTTTTCCCATTAGGAAAGCTCCGTTCATGCGGCCTCGAAGCTACCGGAAAAGCATTGTTGTTGGCGGGGTTTGAGTCACTGCCGGCATGGTTCTGAGAAGAAACTGAGTGTTTTCGTAAGAAACCTTGTGCTTCCAGTTCCTTGTAGGAGGCTCACCCTGCTCTGCTCTATACCTAAAGTGAAAGTCAACGTGAGACTTGCTTCGAAGTAAGGCCTTGATTATCCTTGCAAAACGGGAGGCGTGCAGCAGCTCCATGAGGCCTTCATCGTTGTTCTGCTTTAGTTTCACGGTAGTAAGCCTTTCAAGACTCCTAGGGACCTTGCTTCAGCCCCCGTTTCGGTACCAGAACACTGCGGAGAGCCAGGAAGCTCTGGTCCTGCGTGTACGCTGCGTGTCAACCTAGAAATGAGAGCCTGATGGCACAAGGCTTGTTTTCCCATTAGGAAAGCTCCGTTCATGCGGCCTCGAAGCTACCTGAAAAGCATTGTTGTTGCCTGGGTTTTCGTCACTGCCGACATGGTTCTGAGAAGAAAATGAGTTTTCATGGAAGAAACCTTGTGCTTCCAGTTCCTTGTTGGAAGCTCACCCTGCTCTGCTCTATACCAAAAGTGAAAGCCAACGTGAGCCCTAGCCTCGAAGTAAGGCCCTGATTTGCCTTGCCAATGGGGAGGCGTGCAGCAGCTCCATGAGGCCTTCCTCACTGTTCTGCTTGAGTTTCACGGTAGTAAGCCTTTCAAGACTCCTAGGGACCTTGCTTCAGCACCCGTTTCCGTACCAGAATATTGAGGAGACACAGGAAGCTCTAGTCCTGTTAAGCAACTTCCAGCCCCGTAGGCCTTTTGGAACACCCCAGTGTTGGCTAGAGAAAGGCAACACACTGCACTCTTCCTTGGCAGAGCCAGATTACCTCAGCTCCACACAGGATTCACGACCACACTTCTCGACGGTCCTCCATGCAGTGGATGTAACCTCATTCCCCTAGCTGAACTCTATTGAGAAAAACACTCTGCTTCTAATCCCGTTTCACTTTTTACACTTCGAGTCACGCATCCTCAAGGGGGTGGTCGGCTTGCATTCCAAGTACAATTTAAGCACCGTTCTTGGTGTAACACAGCAGGTCTTTTGAAGAGGCACAGGTCTCTAAGTCTCCCTCGCGCATCCTTGGTTTAGGCACTTTGCTGCACGCAGAGAACCGGTCGTAGAAAAAAGTTGATTCAGGGGAAGCCCCAGTGGGGATCGTGAATCTCTTTTGACGTGGTAGCATCAACATGTACTTATGCTGCGTGTCAACCTGGAAATGGGAGACTGAAGGCACAAAGCTTGTTTTCCCGTTTTGAAAGCTCCATTCATGCGGCCTCGAAGCTACCTGAAAAGCACGGTTGTTACCGTGCTTTTCCTTACAGCCGGCATGGCACATAGAAGAAAATGAGTTTTCTCGAAAGAAACCTTGTGCTTCCAGTTCCTACTTGGAACCTCACCCTGCTCTGCTCTATAGCAAACGTGAAAGTCAATGTGAGCACTAGCCTCGAAGTAAGGCCCTGATTATGCTGGCAAAACGGGAGGCGTGCAGCAGCTCCATGAGGCCTTCATCGCTGTTCTGCTTTAGTTGAACGGTAGTCAGCTCTCCAAGACTCCTAGGGACTTTGCTTAAGCAACCGTTTCGGTACCAGAACACTGCGTAGAGCCAGGAAGCTTTGGTCCTGCGTGTATGCTGCGTGTCTACCTAGAAATTAGAGACTGATGGCACAAGGCTTGTTTTCCCATTAGGAAAGCTCCGTTCATGCGGCCTCGAAGCTACCGGAAAAGCATTGTTGTTGGCGGGGTTTGAGTCACTGCCGGCATGGTTCTGAGAAGAAACTGAGTGTTTTCGTAAGAAACCTTGTGCTTCCAGTTCCTTGTAGGAGGCTCACCCTGCTCTGCTCTATACCTAAAGTGAAAGTCAACGTGAGACTTGCTTCGAAGTAAGGCCTTGATTATCCTTGCAAAACGGGAGGCGTGCAGCAGCTCCATGAGGCCTTCATCGTTGTTCTGCTTTAGTTTCACGGTAGTAAGCCTTTCAAGACTCCTAGGGACCTTGCTTCAGCCCCCGTTTCGGTACCAGAACACTGCGGAGAGCCAGGAAGCTCTGGTCCTGCGTGTACGCTGCGTGTCAACCTAGAAATGAGAGCCTGATGGCACAAGGCTTGTTTTCCCATTAGGAAAGCTCCGTTCATGCGGCCTCGAAGCTACCTGAAAAGCATTGTTGTTGCCTGGGTTTTCGTCACTGCCGACATGGTTCTGAGAAGAAAATGAGTTTTCATGGAAGAAACCTTGTGCTTCCAGTTCCTTGTTGGAAGCTCACCCTGCTCTGCTCTATACCAAAAGTGAAAGCCAACGTGAGCCCTAGCCTCGAAGTAAGGCCCTGATTTGCCTTGCCAATGGGGAGGCGTGCAGCAGCTCCATGAGGCCTTCCTCACTGTTCTGCTTGAGTTTCACGGTAGTAAGCCTTTCAAGACTCCTAGGGACCTTGCTTCAGCACCCGTTTCCGTACCAGAATATTGAGGAGACACAGGAAGCTCTAGTCCTGTTAAGCAACTTCCAGCCCCGTAGGCCTTTTGGAACACCCCAGTGTTGGCTAGAGAAAGGCAACACACTGCACTCTTCCTTGGCAGAGCCAGATTACCTCAGCTCCACACAGGATTCACGACCACACTTCTCGACGGTCCTCCATGCAGTGGATGTAACCTCATTCCCCTAGCTGAACTCTATTGAGAAAAACACTCTGCTTCTAATCCCGTTTCACTTTTTACACTTCGAGTCACGCATCCTCAAGGGGGTGGTCGGCTTGCATTCCAAGTACAATTTAAGCACCGTTCTTGGTGTAACACAGCAGGTCTTTTGAAGAGGCACAGGTCTCTAAGTCTCCCTCGCGCATCCTTGGTTTAGGCACTTCGCTGCACGCAGAGAACCGGTCGTAGAAAAAAGTTGATTCAGGGGAAGCCCCAGTGGGGATCGTGAATCTCTTTTGACGTGGTAGCATCAACATGTACTTATGCTGCGTGTCAACCTGGAAATGGGAGACTGAAGGCACAAAGCTTGTTTTCCCGTTTTGAAAGCTCCATTCATGCGGCCTCGAAGCTACCTGAAAAGCACGGTTGTTACCGTGCTTTTCCTTACAGCCGGCATGGCACATAGAAGAAAATGAGTTTTCTCGAAAGAAACCTTGTGCTTCCAGTTCCTACTTGGAACCTCACCCTGCTCTGCTCTATACCAAACGTGAAAGTCAATGTGAGCACTAGCCTCGAAGTAAGGCCCTGATTATGCTGGCAAAACGGGAGGCGTGCAGCAGCTCCATGAGGCCTTCATCGCTGTTCTGCTTTAGTTGAACGGTAGTCAGCTCTCCAAGACTCCTAGGGACTTTGCTTAAGCAACCGTTTCGGTACCAGAACACTGCGTAGAGCCAGGAAGCTTTGGTCCTGCGTGTATGCTGCGTGTCTACCTAGAAATTAGAGACTGATGGCACAAGGCTTGTTTTCCCATTAGGAAAGCTCCGTTCATGCGGCCTCGAAGCTACCGGAAAAGCATTGTTGTTGGCGGGGTTTGAGTCACTGCCGGCATGGTTCTGAGAAGAAACTGAGTGTTTTCGTAAGAAACCTTGTGCTTCCAGTTCCTTGTAGGAGGCTCACCCTGCTCTGCTCTATACCTAAAGTGAAAGTCAACGTGAGACTTGCTTCGAAGTAAGGCCTTGATTATCCTTGCAAAACGGGAGGCGTGCAGCAGCTCCATGAGGCCTTCATCGTTGTTCTGCTTTAGTTTCACGGTAGTAAGCCTTTCAAGACTCCTAGGGACCTTGCTTCAGCCCCCGTTTCGGTACCAGAACACTGCGGAGAGCCAGGAAGCTCTGGTCCTGCGTGTACGCTGCGTGTCAACCTAGAAATGAGAGCCTGATGGCACAAGGCTTGTTTTCCCATTAGGAAAGCTCCGTTCATGCGGCCTCGAAGCTACCTGAAAAGCATTGTTGTTGCCTGGGTTTTCGTCACTGCCGACATGGTTCTGAGAAGAAAATGAGTTTTCATGGAAGAAACCTTGTGCTTCCAGTTCCTTGTTGGAAGCTCACCCTGCTCTGCTCTATACCAAAAGTGAAAGCCAACGTGAGCCCTAGCCTCGAAGTAAGGCCCTGATTTGCCTTGCCAATGGGGAGGCGTGCAGCAGCTCCATGAGGCCTTCCTCACTGTTCTGCTTGAGTTTCACGGTAGTAAGCCTTTCAAGACTCCTAGGGACCTTGCTTCAGCACCCGTTTCCGTACCAGAATATTGAGGAGACACAGGAAGCTCTAGTCCTGTTAAGCAACTTCCAGCCCCGTAGGCCTTTTGGAACACCCCAGTGTTGGCTAGAGAAAGGCAACACACTGCACTCTTCCTTGGCAGAGCCAGATTACCTCAGCTCCACACAGGATTCACGACCACACTTCTCGACGGTCCTCCATGCAGTGGATGTAACCTCATTCCCCTAGCTGAACTCTATTGAGAAAAACACTCTGCTTCTAATCCCGTTTCACTTTTTACACTTCGAGTCACGCATCCTCAAGGGGGTGGTCGGCTTGCATTCCAAGTACAATTTAAGCACCGTTCTTGGTGTAACACAGCAGGTCTTTTGAAGAGGCACAGGTCTCTAAGTCTCCCTCGCGCATCCTTGGTTTAGGCACTTTGCTGCACGCAGAGAACCGGTCGTAGAAAAAAGTTGATTCAGGGGAAGCCCCAGTGGGGATCGTGAATCTCTTTTGACGTGGTAGCATCAACATGTACTTATGCTGCGTGTCAACCTGGAAATGGGAGACTGAAGGCACAAAGCTTGTTTTCCCGTTTTGAAAGCTCCATTCATGCGGCCTCGAAGCTACCTGAAAAGCACGGTTGTTACCGTGCTTTTCCTTACAGCCGGCATGGCACATAGAAGAAAATGAGTTTTCTCGAAAGAAACCTTGTGCTTCCAGTTCCTACTTGGAACCTCACCCTGCTCTGCTCTATAGCAAACGTGAAAGTCAATGTGAGCACTAGCCTCGAAGTAAGGCCCTGATTATGCTGGCAAAACGGGAGGCGTGCAGCAGCTCCATGAGGCCTTCATCGCTGTTCTGCTTTAGTTGAACGGTAGTCAGCTCTCCAAGACTCCTAGGGACTTTGCTTAAGCAACCGTTTCGGTACCAGAACACTGCGTAGAGCCAGGAAGCTTTGGTCCTGCGTGTATGCTGCGTGTCTACCTAGAAATTAGAGACTGATGGCACAAGGCTTGTTTTCCCATTAGGAAAGCTCCGTTCATGCGGCCTCGAAGCTACCGGAAAAGCATTGTTGTTGGCGGGGTTTGAGTCACTGCCGGCATGGTTCTGAGAAGAAACTGAGTGTTTTCGTAAGAAACCTTGTGCTTCCAGTTCCTTGTAGGAGGCTCACCCTGCTCTGCTCTATACCTAAAGTGAAAGTCAACGTGAGACTTGCTTCGAAGTAAGGCCTTGATTATCCTTGCAAAACGGGAGGCGTGCAGCAGCTCCATGAGGCCTTCATCGTTGTTCTGCTTTAGTTTCACGGTAGTAAGCCTTTCAAGACTCCTAGGGACCTTGCTTCAGCCCCCGTTTCGGTACCAGAACACTGCGGAGAGCCAGGAAGCTCTGGTCCTGCGTGTACGCTGCGTGTCAACCTAGAAATGAGAGCCTGATGGCACAAGGCTTGTTTTCCCATTAGGAAAGCTCCGTTCATGCGGCCTCGAAGCTACCTGAAAAGCATTGTTGTTGCCTGGGTTTTCGTCACTGCCGACATGGTTCTGAGAAGAAAATGAGTTTTCATGGAAGAAACCTTGTGCTTCCAGTTCCTTGTTGGAAGCTCACCCTGCTCTGCTCTATACCAAAAGTGAAAGCCAACGTGAGCCCTAGCCTCGAAGTAAGGCCCTGATTTGCCTTGCCAATGGGGAGGCGTGCAGCAGCTCCATGAGGCCTTCCTCACTGTTCTGCTTGAGTTTCACGGTAGTAAGCCTTTCAAGACTCCTAGGGACCTTGCTTCAGCACCCGTTTCCGTACCAGAATATTGAGGAGACACAGGAAGCTCTAGTCCTGTTAAGCAACTTCCAGCCCCGTAGGCCTTTTGGAACACCCCAGTGTTGGCTAGAGAAAGGCAACACACTGCACTCTTCCTTGGCAGAGCCAGATTACCTCAGCTCCACACAGGATTCACGACCACACTTCTCGACGGTCCTCCATGCAGTGGATGTAACCTCATTCCCCTAGCTGAACTCTATTGAGAAAAACACTCTGCTTCTAATCCCGTTTCACTTTTTACACTTTGAGTCACGCATCCTCAAGGGGGTGGTCGGCTTGCATTCCAAGTACAATTTAAGCACCGTTCTTGGTGTAACACAGCAGGTCTTTTGAAGAGGCACAGGTCTCTAAGTCTCCCTCGCGCATCCTTGGTTTAGGCACTTTGCTGCACGCAGAGAACCGGTCGTAGAAAAAAGTTGATTCAGGGGAAGCCCCAGTGGGGATCGTGAATCTCTTTTGACGTGGTAGCATCAACATGTACTTATGCTGCGTGTCAACCTGGAAATGGGAGACTGAAGGCACAAAGCTTGTTTTCCCGTTTTGAAAGCTCCATTCATGCGGCCTCGAAGCTACCTGAAAAGCACGGTTGTTACCGTGCTTTTCCTTACAGCCGGCATGGCACATAGAAGAAAATGAGTTTTCTCGAAAGAAACCTTGTGCTTCCAGTTCCTACTTGGAACCTCACCCTGCTCTGCTCTATAGCAAACGTGAAAGTCAATGTGAGCACTAGCCTCGAAGTAAGGCCCTGATTATGCTGGCAAAACGGGAGGCGTGCAGCAGCTCCATGAGGCCTTCATCGCTGTTCTGCTTTAGTTGAACGGTAGTCAGCTCTCCAAGACTCCTAGGGACTTTGCTTAAGCAACCGTTTCGGTACCAGAACACTGCGTAGAGCCAGGAAGCTTTGGTCCTGCGTGTATGCTGCGTGTCTACCTAGAAATGAGAGACTGATGGCACAAGGCTTGTTTTCCCATTAGGAAAGCTCCGTTCATGCGGCCTCGAAGCTACCGGAAAAGCATTGTTGTTGGCGGGGTTTGAGTCACTGCCGGCATGGTTCTGAGAAGAAACTGAGTGTTTTCGTAAGAAACCTTGTGCTTCCAGTTCCTTGTAGGAGGCTCACCCTGCTCTGCTCTATACCTAAAGAGAAAGTCAACGTGAGACTTGCTTCGAAGTAAGGCCTTGATTATCCTTGCAAAACGGGAGGCGTGCAGCAGCTCCATGAGGCCTTCATCGTTGTTCTGCTTTAGTTTCACGGTAGTAAGCCTTTCAAGACTCCTAGGGACCTTGCTTCAGCCCCCGTTTCGGTACCAGAACACTGCGGAGAGCCAGGAAGCTCTGGTCCTGCGTGTACGCTGCGTGTCAACCTAGAAATGAGAGCCTGATGGCACAAGGCTTGTTTTCCCATTAGGAAAGCTCCGTTCATGCGGCCTCGAAGCTACCTGAAAAGCATTGTTGTTGCCTGGGTTTTCGTCACTGCCGACATGGTTCTGAGAAGAAAATGAGTTTTCATGGAAGAAACCTTGTGCTTCCAGTTCCTTGTTGGAAGCTCACCCTGCTCTGCTCTATACCAAAAGTGAAAGCCAACGTGAGCCCTAGCCTCGAAGTAAGGCCCTGATTTGCCTTGCCAATGGGGAGGCGTGCAGCAGCTCCATGAGGCCTTCCTCACTGTTCTGCTTGAGTTTCACGGTAGTAAGCCTTTCAAGACTCCTAGGGACCTTGCTTCAGCACCCGTTTCCGTACCAGAATATTGAGGAGACACAGGAAGCTCTAGTCCTGTTAAGCAACTTCCAGCCCCGTAGGCCTTTTGGAACACCCCAGTGTTGGCTAGAGAAAGGCAACACACTGCACTCTTCCTTGGCAGAGCCAGATTACCTCAGCTCCACACAGGATTCACGACCACACTTCTCGACGGTCCTCCATGCAGTGGATGTAACCTCATTCCCCTAGCTGAACTCTATTGAGAAAAACACTCTGCTTCTAATCCCGTTTCACTTTTTACACTTCGAGTCACGCATCCTCAAGGGGGTGGTCGGCTTGCATTCCAAGTACAATTTAAGCACCGTTCTTGGTGTAACACAGCAGGTCTTTTGAAGAGGCACAGGTCTCTAAGTCTCCCTCGCGCATCCTTGGTTTAGGCACTTTGCTGCACGCAGAGAACCGGTCGTAGAAAAAAGTTGATTCAGGGGAAGCCCCAGTGGGGATCGTGAATCTCTTTTGACGTGGTAGCATCAACATGTACTTATGCTGCGTGTCAACCTGGAAATGGGAGACTGAAGGCACAAAGCTTGTTTTCCCGTTTTGAAAGCTCCATTCATGCGGCCTCGAAGCTACCTGAAAAGCACGGTTGTTACCGTGCTTTTCCTTACAGCCGGCATGGCACATAGAAGAAAATGAGTTTTCTCGAAAGAAACCTTGTGCTTCCAGTTCCTACTTGGAACCTCACCCTGCTCTGCTCTATAGCAAACGTGAAAGTCAATGTGAGCACTAGCCTCGAAGTAAGGCCCTGATTATGCTGGCAAAACGGGAGGCGTGCAGCAGCTCCATGAGGCCTTCATCGCTGTTCTGCTTTAGTTGAACGGTAGTCAGCTCTCCAAGACTCCTAGGGACTTTGCTTAAGCAACCGTTTCGGTACCAGAACACTGCGTAGAGCCAGGAAGCTTTGGTCCTGCGTGTATGCTGCGTGTCTACCTAGAAATTAGAGACTGATGGCACAAGGCTTGTTTTCCCATTAGGAAAGCTCCGTTCATGCGGCCTCGAAGCTACCGGAAAAGCATTGTTGTTGGCGGGGTTTGAGTCACTGCCGGCATGGTTCTGAGAAGAAACTGAGTGTTTTCGTAAGAAACCTTGTGCTTCCAGTTCCTTGTAGGAGGCTCACCCTGCTCTGCTCTATACCTAAAGTGAAAGTCAACGTGAGACTTGCTTCGAAGTAAGGCCTTGATTATCCTTGCAAAACGGGAGGCGTGCAGCAGCTCCATGAGGCCTTCATCGTTGTTCTGCTTTAGTTTCACGGTAGTAAGCCTTTCAAGACTCCTAGGGACCTTGCTTCAGCCCCCGTTTCGGTACCAGAACACTGCGGAGAGCCAGGAAGCTCTGGTCCTGCGTGTACGCTGCGTGTCAACCTAGAAATGAGAGCCTGATGGCACAAGGCTTGTTTTCCCATTAGGAAAGCTCCGTTCATGCGGCCTCGAAGCTACCTGAAAAGCATTGTTGTTGCCTGGGTTTTCGTCACTGCCGACATGGTTCTGAGAAGAAAATGAGTTTTCATGGAAGAAACCTTGTGCTTCCAGTTCCTTGTTGGAAGCTCACCCTGCTCTGCTCTATACCAAAAGTGAAAGCCAACGTGAGCCCTAGCCTCGAAGTAAGGCCCTGATTTGCCTTGCCAATGGGGAGGCGTGCAGCAGCTCCATGAGGCCTTCCTCACTGTTCTGCTTGAGTTTCACGGTAGTAAGCCTTTCAAGACTCCTAGGGACCTTGCTTCAGCACCCGTTTCCGTACCAGAATATTGAGGAGACACAGGAAGCTCTAGTCCTGTTAAGCAACTTCCAGCCCCGTAGGCCTTTTGGAACACCCCAGTGTTGGCTAGAGAAAGGCAACACACTGCACTCTTCCTTGGCAGAGCCAGATTACCTCAGCTCCACACAGGATTCACGACCACACTTCTCGACGGTCCTCCATGCAGTGGATGTAACCTCATTCCCCTAGCTGAACTCTATTGAGAAAAACACTCTGCTTCTAATCCCGTTTCACTTTTTACACTTTGAGTCACGCATCCTCAAGGGGGTGGTCGGCTTGCATTCCAAGTACAATTTAAGCACCGTTCTTGGTGTAACACAGCAGGTCTTTTGAAGAGGCACAGGTCTCTAAGTCTCCCTCGCGCATCCTTGGTTTAGGCACTTTGCTGCACGCAGAGAACCGGTCGTAGAAAAAAGTTGATTCAGGGGAAGCCCCAGTGGGGATCGTGAATCTCTTTTGACGTGGTAGCATCAACATGTACTTATGCTGCGTGTCAACCTGGAAATGGGAGACTGAAGGCACAAAGCTTGTTTTCCCGTTTTGAAAGCTCCATTCATGCGGCCTCGAAGCTACCTGAAAAGCACGGTTGTTACCGTGCTTTTCCTTACAGCCGGCATGGCACATAGAAGAAAATGAGTTTTCTCGAAAGAAACCTTGTGCTTCCAGTTCCTACTTGGAACCTCACCCTGCTCTGCTCTATAGCAAACGTGAAAGTCAATGTGAGCACTAGCCTCGAAGTAAGGCCCTGATTATGCTGGCAAAACGGGAGGCGTGCAGCAGCTCCATGAGGCCTTCATCGCTGTTCTGCTTTAGTTGAACGGTAGTCAGCTCTCCAAGACTCCTAGGGACTTTGCTTAAGCAACCGTTTCGGTACCAGAACACTGCGTAGAGCCAGGAAGCTTTGGTCCTGCGTGTATGCTGCGTGTCTACCTAGAAATGAGAGACTGATGGCACAAGGCTTGTTTTCCCATTAGGAAAGCTCCGTTCATGCGGCCTCGAAGCTACCGGAAAAGCATTGTTGTTGGCGGGGTTTGAGTCACTGCCGGCATGGTTCTGAGAAGAAACTGAGTGTTTTCGTAAGAAACCTTGTGCTTCCAGTTCCTTGTAGGAGGCTCACCCTGCTCTGCTCTATACCTAAAGAGAAAGTCAACGTGAGACTTGCTTCGAAGTAAGGCCTTGATTATCCTTGCAAAACGGGAGGCGTGCAGCAGCTCCATGAGGCCTTCATCGTTGTTCTGCTTTAGTTTCACGGTAGTAAGCCTTTCAAGACTCCTAGGGACCTTGCTTTAGCCCCCGTTTCGGTACCAGAACACTGCGGAGAGCCAGGAAGCTCTGGTCCTGCGTGTACGCTGCGTGTCAACCTAGAAATGAGAGCCTGATGGCACAAGGCTTGTTTTCCCATTAGGAAAGCTCCGTTAATGCGGCCTCGAAGCTACCTGAAAAGCATTGTTGTTGCCTGGGTTTTCGTCACTGCCGACATGGTTCTGAGAAGAAAATGAGTTTTCATGGAAGAAACCTTGTGCTTCCAGTTCCTTGTTGGAAGCTCACCCTGCTCTGCTCTATACCAAAAGTGAAAGCCAACGTGAGCCCTAGCCTCGAAGTAAGGCCCTGATTTGCCTTGCCAATGGGGAGGCGTGCAGCAGCTCCATGAGGCCTTCCTCACTGTTCTGCTTGAGTTTCACGGTAGTAAGCCTTTCAAGACTCCTAGGGACCTTGCTTCAGCACCCGTTTCCGTACCAGAATATTGAGGAGACACAGGAAGCTCTAGTCCTGTTAAGCAACTTCCAGCCCCGTAGGCCTTTTGGAACACCCCAGTGTTGGCTAGAGAAAGGCAACACACTGCACTCTTCCTTGGCAGAGCCAGATTACCTCAGCTCCACACAGGATTCACGACCACACTTCTCGACGGTCCTCCATGCAGTGGATGTAACCTCATTCCCCTAGCTGAACTCTATTGAGAAAAACACTCTGCTTCTAATCCCGTTTCACTTTTTACACTTCGAGTCACGCATCCTCAAGGGGGTGGTCGGCTTGCATTCCAAGTACAATTTAAGCACCGTTCTTGGTGTAACACAGCAGGTCTTTTGAAGAGGCACAGGTCTCTAAGTCTCCCTCGCGCATCCTTGGTTTAGGCACTTTGCTGCACGCAGAGAACCGGTCGTAGAAAAAAGTTGATTCAGGGGAAGCCCCAGTGGGGATCGTGAATCTCTTTTGACGTGGTAGCATCAACATGTACTTATGCTGCGTGTCAACCTGGAAATGGGAGACTGAAGGCACAAAGCTTGTTTTCCCGTTTTGAAAGCTCCATTCATGCGGCCTCGAAGCTACCTGAAAAGCACGGTTGTTACCTTACTTTTCCTTACAGCCGGCATGGCACATAGAAGAAAATGAGTTTTCTCGAAAGAAACCTTGTGCTTCCAGTTCCTACTTGGAACCTCACCCTGCTCTGCTCTATAGCAAACGTGAAAGTCAATGTGAGCACTAGCCTCGAAGTAAGGCCCTGATTATGCTGGCAAAACGGGAGGCGTGCAGCAGCTCCATGAGGCCTTCATCGCTGTTCTGCTTTAGTTGAACGGTAGTCAGCTCTCCAAGACTCCTAGGGACTTTGCTTAAGCAACCGTTTCGGTACCAGAACACTGCATAGAGCCAGGAAGCTTTGGTCCTGCGTGTATGCTGCGTGTCTACCTAGAAATTAGAGACTGATGGCACAAGGCTTGTTTTCCCATTAGGAAAGCTCCGTTCATGCGGCCTCGAAGCTACCGGAAAAGCATTGTTGTTGGCGGGGTTTGAGTCACTGCCGGCATGGTTCTGAGAAGAAACTGAGTGTTTTCGTAAGAAACCTTGTGCTTCCAGTTCCTTGTAGGAGGCTCACCCTGCTCTGCTCTATACCTAAAGTGAAAGTCAACGTGAGACTTGCTTCGAAGTAAGGCCTTGATTATCCTTGCAAAACGGGAGGCGTGCAGCAGCTCCATGAGGCCTTCATCGTTGTTCTGCTTTAGTTTCACGGTAGTAAGCCTTTCAAGACTCCTAGGGACCTTGCTTCAGCCCCCGTTTCGGTACCAGAACACTGCGGAGAGCCAGGAAGCTCTGGTCCTGCGTGTACGCTGCGTGTCAACCTAGAAATGAGAGCCTGATGGCACAAGGCTTGTTTTCCCATTAGGAAAGCTCCGTTCATGCGGCCTCGAAGCTACCTGAAAAGCATTGTTGTTGCCTGGGTTTTCGTCACGGCCGACATGGTTCTGAGAAGAAAATGAGTTTTCATGGAAGAAACCTTGTGCTTCCAGTTCCTTGTTGGAAGCTCACCCTGCTCTGCTCTATACCAAAAGTGAAAGCCAACGTGAGCCCTAGCCTCGAAGTAAGGCCCTGATTTGCCTTGCCAATGGGGAGGCGTGCAGCAGCTCCATGAGGCCTTCCTCACTGTTCTGCTTGAGTTTCACGGTAGTAAGCCTTTCAAGACTCCTAGGGACCTTGCTTCAGCACCCGTTTCCGTACCAGAATATTGAGGAGACACAGGAAGCTCTAGTCCTGTTAAGCAACTTCCAGCCCCGTAGGCCTTTTGGAACACCCCAGTGTTGGCTAGAGAAAGGCAACACACTGCACTCTTCCTTGGCAGAGCCAGATTACCTCAGCTCCACACAGGATTCACGACCACACTTCTCGACGGTCCTCCATGCAGTGGATGTAACCTCATTCCCCTAGCTGAACTCTATTGAGAAAAACACTCTGCTTCTAATCCCGTTTCACTTTTTACACTTCGAGTCACGCATCCTCAAGGGGGTGGTCGGCTTGCATTCCAAGTACAATTTAAGCACCGTTCTTGGTGTAACACAGCAGGTCTTTTGAAGAGGCACAGGTCTCTAAGTCTCCCTCGCGCATCCTTGGTTTAGGCACTTTGCTGCACGCAGAGAACCGGTCGTAGAAAAAAGTTGATTCAGGGGAAGCCCCAGTGGGGATCGTGAATCTCTTTTGACGTGGTAGCATCAACATGTACTTATGCTGCGTGTCAACCTGGAAATGGGAGACTGAAGGCACAAAGCTTGTTTTCCCGTTTTGAAAGCTCCATTCATGCGGCCTCGAAGCTACCTGAAAAGCACGGTTGTTACCGTGCTTTTCCTTACAGCCGGCATGGCACATAGAAGAAAATGAGTTTTCTCGAAAGAAACCTTGTGCTTCCAGTTCCTACTTGGAACCTCACCCTGCTCTGCTCTATAGCAAACGTGAAAGTCAATGTGAGCACTAGCCTCGAAGTAAGGCCCTGATTATGCTGGCAAAACGGGAGGCGTGCAGCAGCTCCATGAGGCCTTCATCGCTGTTCTGCTTTAGTTGAACGGTAGTCAGCTCTCCAAGACTCCTAGGGACTTTGCTTAAGCAACCGTTTCGGTACCAGAACACTGCGTAGAGCCAGGAAGCTTTGGTCCTGCGTGTATGCTGCGTGTCTACCTAGAAATTAGAGACTGATGGCACAAGGCTTGTTTTCCCATTAGGAAAGCTCCGTTCATGCGGCCTCGAAGCTACCGGAAAAGCATTGTTGTTGGCGGGGTTTGAGTCACTGCCGGCATGGTTCTGAGAAGAAACTGAGTGTTTTCGTAAGAAACCTTGTGCTTCCAGTTCCTTGTAGGAGGCTCACCCTGCTCTGCTCTATACCTAAAGTGAAAGTCAACGTGAGACTTGCTTCGAAGTAAGGCCTTGATTATCCTTGCAAAACGGGAGGCGTGCAGCAGCTCCATGAGGCCTTCATCGTTGTTCTGCTTTAGTTTCACGGTAGTAAGCCTTTCAAGACTCCTAGGGACCTTGCTTCAGCCCCCGTTTCGGTACCAGAACACTGCGGAGAGCCAGGAAGCTCTGGTCCTGCGTGTACGCTGCGTGTCAACCTAGAAATGAGAGCCTGATGGCACAAGGCTTGTTTTCCCATTAGGAAAGCTCCGTTCATGCGGCCTCGAAGCTACCTGAAAAGCATTGTTGTTGCCTGGGTTTTCGTCACGGCCGACATGGTTCTGAGAAGAAAATGAGTTTTCATGGAAGAAACCTTGTGCTTCCAGTTCCTTGTTGGAAGCTCACCCTGCTCTGCTCTATACCAAAAGTGAAAGCCAACGTGAGCCCTAGCCTCGAAGTAAGGCCCTGATTTGCCTTGCCAATGGGGAGGCGTGCAGCAGCTCCATGAGGCCTTCCTCACTGTTCTGCTTGAGTTTCACGGTAGTAAGCCTTTCAAGACTCCTAGGGACCTTGCTTCAGCACCCGTTTCCGTACCAGAATATTGAGGAGACACAGGAAGCTCTAGTCCTGTTAAGCAACTTCCAGCCCCGTAGGCCTTTTGGAACACCCCAGTGTTGGCTAGAGAAAGGCAACACACTGCACTCTTCCTTGGCAGAGCCAGATTACCTCAGCTCCACACAGGATTCACGACCACACTTCTCGACGGTCCTCCATGCAGTGGATGTAACCTCATTCCCCTAGCTGAACTCTATTGAGAAAAACACTCTGCTTCTAATCCCGTTTCACTTTTTACACTTCGAGTCACGCATCCTCAAGGGGGTGGTCGGCTTGCATTCCAAGTACAATTTAAGCACCGTTCTTGGTGTAACACAGCAGGTCTTTTGAAGAGGCACAGGTCTCTAAGTCTCCCTCGCGCATCCTTGGTTTAGGCACTTTGCTGCACGCAGAGAACCGGTCGTAGAAAAAAGTTGATTCAGGGGAAGCCCCAGTGGGGATCGTGAATCTCTTTTGACGTGGTAGCATCAACATGTACTTATGCTGCGTGTCAACCTGGAAATGGGAGACTGAAGGCACAAAGCTTGTTTTCCCGTTTTGAAGGCTCCATTCATGCGGCCTCGAAGCTACCTGAAAAGCACGGTTGTTACCGTGCTTTTCCTTACAGCCGGCATGGCACATAGAAGAAAATGAGTTTTCTCGAAAGAAACCTTGTGCTTCCAGTTCCTACTTGGAACCTCACCCTGCTCTGCTCTATAGCAAACGTGAAAGTCAATGTGAGCACTAGCCTCGAAGTAAGGCCCTGATTATGCTGGCAAAACGGGAGGCGTGCAGCAGCTCCATGAGGCCTTCATCGCTGTTCTGCTTTAGTTGAACGGTAGTCAGCTCTCCAAGACTCCTAGGGACTTTGCTTAAGCAACCGTTTCGGTACCAGAACACTGCGTAGAGCCAGGAAGCTTTGGTCCTGCGTGTATGCTGCGTGTCTACCTAGAAATTAGAGACTGATGGCACAAGGCTTGTTTTCCCATTAGGAAAGCTCCGTTCATGCGGCCTCGAAGCTACCGGAAAAGCATTGTTGTTGGCGGGGTTTGAGTCACTGCCGGCATGGTTCTGAGAAGAAACTGAGTGTTTTCGTAAGAAACCTTGTGCTTCCAGTTCCTTGTAGGAGGCTCACCCTGCTCTGCTCTATACCTAAAGTGAAAGTCAACGTGAGACTTGCTTCGAAGTAAGGCCTTGATTATCCTTGCAAAACGGGAGGCGTGCAGCAGCTCCATGAGGCCTTCATCGTTGTTCTGCTTTAGTTTCACGGTAGTAAGCCTTTCAAGACTCCTAGGGACCTTGCTTCAGCCCCCGTTTCGGTACCAGAACACTGCGGAGAGCCAGGAAGCTCTGGTCCTGCGTGTACGCTGCGTGTCAACCTAGAAATGAGAGCCTGATGGCACAAGGCTTGTTTTCCCATTAGGAAAGCTCCGTTCATGCGGCCTCGAAGCTACCTGAAAAGCATTGTTGTTGCCTGGGTTTTCGTCACGGCCGACATGGTTCTGAGAAGAAAATGAGTTTTCATGGAAGAAACCTTGTGCTTCCAGTTCCTTGTTGGAAGCTCACCCTGCTCTGCTCTATACCAAAAGTGAAAGCCAACGTGAGCCCTAGCCTCGAAGTAAGGCCCTGATTTGCCTTGCCAATGGGGAGGCGTGCAGCAGCTCCATGAGGCCTTCCTCACTGTTGTGCTTGAGTTTCACGGTAGTAAGCCTTTCAAGACTCCTAGGGACCTTGCTTCAGCACCCGTTTCCGTACCAGAATATTGAGGAGACACAGGAAGCTCTAGTCCTGTTAAGCAACTTCCAGCCCCGTAGGCCTTTTGGAACACCCCAGTGTTGGCTAGAGAAAGGCAACACACTGCACTCTTCCTTGGCAGAGCCAGATTACCTCAGCTCCACACAGGATTCACGACCACACTTCTCGACGGTCCTCCATGCAGTGGATGTAACCTCATTCCCCTAGCTGAACTCTATTGAGAAAAACACTCTGCTTCTAATCCCGTTTCACTTTTTACACTTCGAGTCACGCATCCTCAAGGGGGTGGTCGGCTTGCATTCCAAGTACAATTTAAGCACCGTTCTTGGTGTAACACAGCAGGTCTTTTGAAGAGGCACAGGTCTCTAAGTCTCCCTCGCGCATCCTTGGTTTAGGCACTTTGCTGCACGCAGAGAACCGGTCGTAGAAAAAAGTTGATTCAGGGGAAGCCCCAGTGGGGATCGTGAATCTCTTTTGACGTGGTAGCATCAACATGTACTTATGCTGCGTGTCAACCTGGAAATGGGAGACTGAAGGCACAAAGCTTGTTTTCCCGTTTTGAAGGCTCCATTCATGCGGCCTCGAAGCTACCTGAAAAGCACGGTTGTTACCGTGCTTTTCCTTACAGCCGGCATGGCACATAGAAGAAAATGAGTTTTCTCGAAAGAAACCTTGTGCTTCCAGTTCCTACTTGGAACCTCACCCTGCTCTGCTCTATAGCAAACGTGAAAGTCAATGTGAGCACTAGCCTCGAAGTAAGGCCCTGATTATGCTGGCAAAACGGGAGGCGTGCAGCAGCTCCATGAGGCCTTCATCGCTGTTCTGCTTTAGTTGAACGGTAGTCAGCTCTCCAAGACTCCTAGGGACTTTGCTTAAGCAACCGTTTCGGTACCAGAACACTGCGTAGAGCCAGGAAGCTTTGGTCCTGCGTGTATGCTGCGTGTCTACCTAGAAATTAGAGACTGATGGCACAAGGCTTGTTTTCCCATTAGGAAAGCTCCGTTCATGCGGCCTCGAAGCTACCGGAAAAGCATTGTTGTTGGCGGGGTTTGAGTCACTGCCGGCATGGTTCTGAGAAGAAACTGAGTGTTTTCGTAAGAAACCTTGTGCTTCCAGTTCCTTGTAGGAGGCTCACCCTGCTCTGCTCTATACCTAAAGTGAAAGTCAACGTGAGACTTGCTTCGAAGTAAGGCCTTGATTATCCTTGCAAAACGGGAGGCGTGCAGCAGCTCCATGAGGCCTTCATCGTTGTTCTGCTTTAGTTTCACGGTAGTAAGCCTTTCAAGACTCCTAGGGACCTTGCTTCAGCCCCCGTTTCGGTACCAGAACACTGCGGAGAGCCAGGAAGCTCTGGTCCTGCGTGTACGCTGCGTGTCAACCTAGAAATGAGAGCCTGATGGCACAAGGCTTGTTTTCCCATTAGGAAAGCTCCGTTCATGCGGCCTCGAAGCTACCTGAAAAGCATTGTTGTTGCCTGGGTTTTCGTCACGGCCGACATGGTTCTGAGAAGAAAATGAGTTTTCATGGAAGAAACCTTGTGCTTCCAGTTCCTTGTTGGAAGCTCACCCTGCTCTGCTCTATACCAAAAGTGAAAGCCAACGTGAGCCCTAGCCTCGAAGTAAGGCCCTGATTTGCCTTGCCAATGGGGAGGCGTGCAGCAGCTCCATGAGGCCTTCCTCACTGTTCTGCTTGAGTTTCACGGTAGTAAGCCTTTCAAGACTCCTAGGGACCTTGCTTCAGCACCCGTTTCCGTACCAGAATATTGAGGAGACACAGGAAGCTCTAGTCCTGTTAAGCAACTTCCAGCCCCGTAGGCCTTTTGGAACACCCCAGTGTTGGCTAGAGAAAGGCAACACACTGCACTCTTCCTTGGCAGAGCCAGATTACCTCAGCTCCACACAGGATTCACGACCACACTTCTCGACGGTCCTCCATGCAGTGGATGTAACCTCATTCCCCTAGCTGAACTCTATTGAGAAAAACACTCTGCTTCTAATCCCGTTTCACTTTTTACACTTCGAGTCACGCATCCTCAAGGGGGTGGTCGGCTTGCATTCCAAGTACAATTTAAGCACCGTTCTTGGTGTAACACAGCAGGTCTTTTGAAGAGGCACAGGTCTCTAAGTCTCCCTCGCGCATCCTTGGTTTAGGCACTTTGCTGCACGCAGAGAACCGGTCGTAGAAAAAAGTTGATTCAGGGGAAGCCCCAGTGGGGATCGTGAATCTCTTTTGACGTGGTAGCATCAACATGTACTTATGCTGCGTGTCAACCTGGAAATGGGAGACTGAAGGCACAAAGCTTGTTTTCCCGTTTTGAAGGCTCCATTCATGCGGCCTCGAAGCTACCTGAAAAGCACGGTTGTTACCGTGCTTTTCCTTACAGCCGGCATGGCACATAGAAGAAAATGAGTTTTCTCGAAAGAAACCTTGTGCTTCCAGTTCCTACTTGGAACCTCACCCTGCTCTGCTCTATAGCAAACGTGAAAGTCAATGTGAGCACTAGCCTCGAAGTAAGGCCCTGATTATGCTGGCAAAACGGGAGGCGTGCAGCAGCTCCATGAGGCCTTCATCGCTGTTCTGCTTTAGTTGAACGGTAGTCAGCTCTCCAAGACTCCTAGGGACTTTGCTTAAGCAACCGTTTCGGTACCAGAACACTGCGTAGAGCCAGGAAGCTTTGGTCCTGCGTGTATGCTGCGTGTCTACCTAGAAATTAGAGACTGATGGCACAAGGCTTGTTTTCCCATTAGGAAAGCTCCGTTCATGCGGCCTCGAAGCTACCGGAAAAGCATTGTTGTTGGCGGGGTTTGAGTCACTGCCGGCATGGTTCTGAGAAGAAACTGAGTGTTTTCGTAAGAAACCTTGTGCTTCCAGTTCCTTGTAGGAGGCTCACCCTGCTCTGCTCTATACCTAAAGTGAAAGTCAACGTGAGACTTGCTTCGAAGTAAGGCCTTGATTATCCTTGCAAAACGGGAGGCGTGCAGCAGCTCCATGAGGCCTTCATCGTTGTTCTGCTTTAGTTTCACGGTAGTAAGCCTTTCAAGACTCCTAGGGACCTTGCTTCAGCCCCCGTTTCGGTACCAGAACACTGCGGAGAGCCAGGAAGCTCTGGTCCTGCGTGTACGCTGCGTGTCAACCTAGAAATGAGAGCCTGATGGCACAAGGCTTGTTTTCCCATTAGGAAAGCTCCGTTCATGCGGCCTCGAAGCTACCTGAAAAGCATTGTTGTTGCCTGGGTTTTCGTCACGGCCGACATGGTTCTGAGAAGAAAATGAGTTTTCATGGAAGAAACCTTGTGCTTCCAGTTCCTTGTTGGAAGCTCACCCTGCTCTGCTCTATACCAAAAGTGAAAGCCAACGTGAGCCCTAGCCTCGAAGTAAGGCCCTGATTTGCCTTGCCAATGGGGAGGCGTGCAGCAGCTCCATGAGGCCTTCCTCACTGTTCTGCTTGAGTTTCACGGTAGTAAGCCTTTCAAGACTCCTAGGGACCTTGCTTCAGCACCCGTTTCCGTACCAGAATATTGAGGAGACACAGGAAGCTCTAGTCCTGTTAAGCAACTTCCAGCCCCGTAGGCCTTTTGGAACACCCCAGTGTTGGCTAGAGAAAGGCAACACACTGCACTCTTCCTTGGCAGAGCCAGATTACCTCAGCTCCACACAGGATTCACGACCACACTTCTCGACGGTCCTCCATGCAGTGGATGTAACCTCATTCCCCTAGCTGAACTCTATTGAGAAAAACACTCTGCTTCTAATCCCGTTTCACTTTTTACACTTCGAGTCACGCATCCTCAAGGGGGTGGTCGGCTTGCATTCCAAGTACAATTTAAGCACCGTTCTTGGTGTAACACAGCAGGTCTTTTGAAGAGGCACAGGTCTCTAAGTCTCCCTCGCGCATCCTTGGTTTAGGCACTTTGCTGCACGCAGAGAACCGGTCGTAGAAAAAAGTTGATTCAGGGGAAGCCCCAGTGGGGATCGTGAATCTCTTTTGACGTGGTAGCATCAACATGTACTTATGCTGCGTGTCAACCTGGAAATGGGAGACTGAAGGCACAAAGCTTGTTTTCCCGTTTTGAAGGCTCCATTCATGCGGCCTCGAAGCTACCTGAAAAGCACGGTTGTTACCGTGCTTTTCCTTACAGCCGGCATGGCACATAGAAGAAAATGAGTTTTCTCGAAAGAAACCTTGTGCTTCCAGTTCCTACTTGGAACCTCACCCTGCTCTGCTCTATAGCAAACGTGAAAGTCAATGTGAGCACTAGCCTCGAAGTAAGGCCCTGATTATGCTGGCAAAACGGGAGGCGTGCAGCAGCTCCATGAGGCCTTCATCGCTGTTCTGCTTTAGTTGAACGGTAGTCAGCTCTCCAAGACTCCTAGGGACTTTGCTTAAGCAACCGTTTCGGTACCAGAACACTGCGTAGAGCCAGGAAGCTTTGGTCCTGCGTGTATGCTGCGTGTCTACCTAGAAATTAGAGACTGATGGCACAAGGCTTGTTTTCCCATTAGGAAAGCTCCGTTCATGCGGCCTCGAAGCTACCGGAAAAGCATTGTTGTTGGCGGGGTTTGAGTCACTGCCGGCATGGTTCTGAGAAGAAACTGAGTGTTTTCGTAAGAAACCTTGTGCTTCCAGTTCCTTGTAGGAGGCTCACCCTGCTCTGCTCTATACCTAAAGTGAAAGTCAACGTGAGACTTGCTTCGAAGTAAGGCCTTGATTATCCTTGCAAAACGGGAGGCGTGCAGCAGCTCCATGAGGCCTTCATCGTTGTTCTGCTTTAGTTTCACGGTAGTAAGCCTTTCAAGACTCCTAGGGACCTTGCTTCAGCCCCCGTTTCGGTACCAGAACACTGCGGAGAGCCAGGAAGCTCTGGTCCTGCGTGTACGCTGCGTGTCAACCTAGAAATGAGAGCCTGATGGCACAAGGCTTGTTTTCCCATTAGGAAAGCTCCGTTCATGCGGCCTCGAAGCTACCTGAAAAGCATTGTTGTTGCCTGGGTTTTCGTCACGGCCGACATGGTTCTGAGAAGAAAATGAGTTTTCATGGAAGAAACCTTGTGCTTCCAGTTCCTTGTTGGAAGCTCACCCTGCTCTGCTCTATACCAAAAGTGAAAGCCAACGTGAGCCCTAGCCTCGAAGTAAGGCCCTGATTTGCCTTGCCAATGGGGAGGCGTGCAGCAGCTCCATGAGGCCTTCCTCACTGTTGTGCTTGAGTTTCACGGTAGTAAGCCTTTCAAGACTCCTAGGGACCTTGCTTCAGCACCCGTTTCCGTACCAGAATATTGAGGAGACACAGGAAGCTCTAGTCCTGTTAAGCAACTTCCAGCCCCGTAGGCCTTTTGGAACACCCCAGTGTTGGCTAGAGAAAGGCAACACACTGCACTCTTCCTTGGCAGAGCCAGATTACCTCAGCTCCACACAGGATTCACGACCACACTTCTCGACGGTCCTCCATGCAGTGGATGTAACCTCATTCCCCTAGCTGAACTCTATTGAGAAAAACACTCTGCTTCTAATCCCGTTTCACTTTTTACACTTCGAGTCACGCATCCTCAAGGGGGTGGTCGGCTTGCATTCCAAGTACAATTTAAGCACCGTTCTTGGTGTAACACAGCAGGTCTTTTGAAGAGGCACAGGTCTCTAAGTCTCCCTCGCGCATCCTTGGTTTAGGCACTTTGCTGCACGCAGAGAACCGGTCGTAGAAAAAAGTTGATTCAGGGGAAGCCCCAGTGGGGATCGTGAATCTCTTTTGACGTGGTAGCATCAACATGTACTTATGCTGCGTGTCAACCTGGAAATGGGAGACTGAAGGCACAAAGCTTGTTTTCCCGTTTTGAAGGCTCCATTCATGCGGCCTCGAAGCTACCTGAAAAGCACGGTTGTTACCGTGCTTTTCCTTACAGCCGGCATGGCACATAGAAGAAAATGAGTTTTCTCGAAAGAAACCTTGTGCTTCCAGTTCCTACTTGGAACCTCACCCTGCTCTGCTCTATAGCAAACGTGAAAGTCAATGTGAGCACTAGCCTCGAAGTAAGGCCCTGATTATGCTGGCAAAACGGGAGGCGTGCAGCAGCTCCATGAGGCCTTCATCGCTGTTCTGCTTTAGTTGAACGGTAGTCAGCTCTCCAAGACTCCTAGGGACTTTGCTTAAGCAACCGTTTCGGTACCAGAACACTGCGTAGAGCCAGGAAGCTTTGGTCCTGCGTGTATGCTGCGTGTCTACCTAGAAATTAGAGACTGATGGCACAAGGCTTGTTTTCCCATTAGGAAAGCTCCGTTCATGCGGCCTCGAAGCTACCGGAAAAGCATTGTTGTTGGCGGGGTTTGAGTCACTGCCGGCATGGTTCTGAGAAGAAACTGAGTGTTTTCGTAAGAAACCTTGTGCTTCCAGTTCCTTGTAGGAGGCTCACCCTGCTCTGCTCTATACCTAAAGTGAAAGTCAACGTGAGACTTGCTTCGAAGTAAGGCCTTGATTATCCTTGCAAAACGGGAGGCGTGCAGCAGCTCCATGAGGCCTTCATCGTTGTTCTGCTTTAGTTTCACGGTAGTAAGCCTTTCAAGACTCCTAGGGACCTTGCTTCAGCCCCCGTTTCGGTACCAGAACACTGCGGAGAGCCAGGAAGCTCTGGTCCTGCGTGTACGCTGCGTGTCAACCTAGAAATGAGAGCCTGATGGCACAAGGCTTGTTTTCCCATTAGGAAAGCTCCGTTCATGCGGCCTCGAAGCTACCTGAAAAGCATTGTTGTTGCCTGGGTTTTCGTCACGGCCGACATGGTTCTGAGAAGAAAATGAGTTTTCATGGAAGAAACCTTGTGCTTCCAGTTCCTTGTTGGAAGCTCACCCTGCTCTGCTCTATACCAAAAGTGAAAGCCAACGTGAGCCCTAGCCTCGAAGTAAGGCCCTGATTTGCCTTGCCAATGGGGAGGCGTGCAGCAGCTCCATGAGGCCTTCCTCACTGTTCTGCTTGAGTTTCACGGTAGTAAGCCTTTCAAGACTCCTAGGGACCTTGCTTCAGCACCCGTTTCCGTACCAGAATATTGAGGAGACACAGGAAGCTCTAGTCCTGTTAAGCAACTTCCAGCCCCGTAGGCCTTTTGGAACACCCCAGTGTTGGCTAGAGAAAGGCAACACACTGCACTCTTCCTTGGCAGAGCCAGATTACCTCAGCTCCACACAGGATTCACGACCACACTTCTCGACGGTCCTCCATGCAGTGGATGTAACCTCATTCCCCTAGCTGAACTCTATTGAGAAAAACACTCTGCTTCTAATCCCGTTTCACTTTTTACACTTCGAGTCACGCATCCTCAAGGGGGTGGTCGGCTTGCATTCCAAGTACAATTTAAGCACCGTTCTTGGTGTAACACAGCAGGTCTTTTGAAGAGGCACAGGTCTCTAAGTCTCCCTCGCGCATCCTTGGTTTAGGCACTTTGCTGCACGCAGAGAACCGGTCGTAGAAAAAAGTTGATTCAGGGGAAGCCCCAGTGGGGATCGTGAATCTCTTTTGACGTGGTAGCATCAACATGTACTTATGCTGCGTGTCAACCTGGAAATGGGAGACTGAAGGCACAAAGCTTGTTTTCCCGTTTTGAAGGCTCCATTCATGCGGCCTCGAAGCTACCTGAAAAGCACGGTTGTTACCGTGCTTTTCCTTACAGCCGGCATGGCACATAGAAGAAAATGAGTTTTCTCGAAAGAAACCTTGTGCTTCCAGTTCCTACTTGGAACCTCACCCTGCTCTGCTCTATAGCAAACGTGAAAGTCAATGTGAGCACTAGCCTCGAAGTAAGGCCCTGATTATGCTGGCAAAACGGGAGGCGTGCAGCAGCTCCATGAGGCCTTCATCGCTGTTCTGCTTTAGTTGAACGGTAGTCAGCTCTCCAAGACTCCTAGGGACTTTGCTTAAGCAACCGTTTCGGTACCAGAACACTGCGTAGAGCCAGGAAGCTTTGGTCCTGCGTGTATGCTGCGTGTCTACCTAGAAATTAGAGACTGATGGCACAAGGCTTGTTTTCCCATTAGGAAAGCTCCGTTCATGCGGCCTCGAAGCTACCGGAAAAGCATTGTTGTTGGCGGGGTTTGAGTCACTGCCGGCATGGTTCTGAGAAGAAACTGAGTGTTTTCGTAAGAAACCTTGTGCTTCCAGTTCCTTGTAGGAGGCTCACCCTGCTCTGCTCTATACCTAAAGTGAAAGTCAACGTGAGACTTGCTTCGAAGTAAGGCCTTGATTATCCTTGCAAAACGGGAGGCGTGCAGCAGCTCCATGAGGCCTTCATCGTTGTTCTGCTTTAGTTTCACGGTAGTAAGCCTTTCAAGACTCCTAGGGACCTTGCTTCAGCCCCCGTTTCGGTACCAGAACACTGCGGAGAGCCAGGAAGCTCTGGTCCTGCGTGTACGCTGCGTGTCAACCTAGAAATGAGAGCCTGATGGCACAAGGCTTGTTTTCCCATTAGGAAAGCTCCGTTCATGCGGCCTCGAAGCTACCTGAAAAGCATTGTTGTTGCCTGGGTTTTCGTCACGGCCGACATGGTTCTGAGAAGAAAATGAGTTTTCATGGAAGAAACCTTGTGCTTCCAGTTCCTTGTTGGAAGCTCACCCTGCTCTGCTCTATACCAAAAGTGAAAGCCAACGTGAGCCCTAGCCTCGAAGTAAGGCCCTGATTTGCCTTGCCAATGGGGAGGCGTGCAGCAGCTCCATGAGGCCTTCCTCACTGTTCTGCTTGAGTTTCACGGTAGTAAGCCTTTCAAGACTCCTAGGGACCTTGCTTCAGCACCCGTTTCCGTACCAGAATATTGAGGAGACACAGGAAGCTCTAGTCCTGTTAAGCAACTTCCAGCCCCGTAGGCCTTTTGGAACACCCCAGTGTTGGCTAGAGAAAGGCAACACACTGCACTCTTCCTTGGCAGAGCCAGATTACCTCAGCTCCACACAGGATTCACGACCACACTTCTCGACGGTCCTCCATGCAGTGGATGTAACCTCATTCCCCTAGCTGAACTCTATTGAGAAAAACACTCTGCTTCTAATCCCGTTTCACTTTTTACACTTCGAGTCACGCATCCTCAAGGGGGTGGTCGGCTTGCATTCCAAGTACAATTTAAGCACCGTTCTTGGTGTAACACAGCAGGTCTTTTGAAGAGGCACAGGTCTCTAAGTCTCCCTCGCGCATCCTTGGTTTAGGCACTTTGCTGCACGCAGAGAACCGGTCGTAGAAAAAAGTTGATTCAGGGGAAGCCCCAGTGGGGATCGTGAATCTCTTTTGACGTGGTAGCATCAACATGTACTTATGCTGCGTGTCAACCTGGAAATGGGAGACTGAAGGCACAAAGCTTGTTTTCCCGTTTTGAAGGCTCCATTCATGCGGCCTCGAAGCTACCTGAAAAGCACGGTTGTTACCGTGCTTTTCCTTACAGCCGGCATGGCACATAGAAGAAAATGAGTTTTCTCGAAAGAAACCTTGTGCTTCCAGTTCCTACTTGGAACCTCACCCTGCTCTGCTCTATAGCAAACGTGAAAGTCAATGTGAGCACTAGCCTCGAAGTAAGGCCCTGATTATGCTGGCAAAACGGGAGGCGTGCAGCAGCTCCATGAGGCCTTCATCGCTGTTCTGCTTTAGTTGAACGGTAGTCAGCTCTCCAAGACTCCTAGGGACTTTGCTTAAGCAACCGTTTCGGTACCAGAACACTGCGTAGAGCCAGGAAGCTTTGGTCCTGCGTGTATGCTGCGTGTCTACCTAGAAATGAGAGACTGATGGCACAAGGCTTGTTTTCCCATTAGGAAAGCTCCGTTCATGCGGCCTCGAAGCTACCGGAAAAGCATTGTTGTTGGCGGGGTTTGAGTCACTGCCGGCATGGTTCTGAGAAGAAACTGAGTGTTTTCGTAAGAAACCTTGTGCTTCCAGTTCCTTGTAGGAGGCTCACCCTGCTCTGCTCTATACCTAAAGTGAAAGTCAACGTGAGACTTGCTTCGAAGTAAGGCCTTGATTATCCTTGCAAAACGGGAGGCGTGCAGCAGCTCCATGAGGCCTTCATCGTTGTTCTGCTTTAGTTTCACGGTAGTAAGCCTTTCAAGACTCCTAGGGACCTTGCTTCAGCCCCCGTTTCGGTACCAGAACACTGCGGAGAGCCAGGAAGCTCTGGTCCTGCGTGTACGCTGCGTGTCAACCTAGAAATGAGAGCCTGATGGCACAAGGCTTGTTTTCCCATTAGGAAAGCTCCGTTCATGCGGCCTCGAAGCTACCTGAAAAGCATTGTTGTTGCCTGGGTTTTCGTCACGGCCGACATGGTTCTGAGAAGAAAATGAGTTTTCATGGAAGAAACCTTGTGCTTCCAGTTCCTTGTTGGAAGCTCACCCTGCTCTGCTCTATACCAAAAGTGAAAGCCAACGTGAGCCCTAGCCTCGAAGTAAGGCCCTGATTTGCCTTGCCAATGGGGAGGCGTGCAGCAGCTCCATGAGGCCTTCCTCACTGTTCTGCTTGAGTTTCACGGTAGTAAGCCTTTCAAGACTCCTAGGGACCTTGCTTCAGCACCCGTTTCCGTACCAGAATATTGAGGAGACACAGGAAGCTCTAGTCCTGTTAAGCAACTTCCAGCCCCGTAGGCCTTTTGGAACACCCCAGTGTTGGCTAGAGAAAGGCAACACACTGCACTCTTCCTTGGCAGAGCCAGATTACCTCAGCTCCACACAGGATTCACGACCACACTTCTCGACGGTCCTCCATGCAGTGGATGTAACCTCATTCCCCTAGCTGAACTCTATTGAGAAAAACACTCTGCTTCTAATCCCGTTTCACTTTTTACACTTCGAGTCACGCATCCTCAAGGGGGTGGTCGGCTTGCATTCCAAGTACAATTTAAGCACCGTTCTTGGTGTAACACAGCAGGTCTTTTGAAGAGGCACAGGTCTCTAAGTCTCCCTCGCGCATCCTTGGTTTAGGCACTTTGCTGCACGCAGAGAACCGGTCGTAGAAAAAAGTTGATTCAGGGGAAGCCCCAGTGGGGATCGTGAATCTCTTTTGACGTGGTAGCATCAACATGTACTTATGCTGCGTGTCAACCTGGAAATGGGAGACTGAAGGCACAAAGCTTGTTTTCCCGTTTTGAAGGCTCCATTCATGCGGCCTCGAAGCTACCTGAAAAGCACGGTTGTTACCGTGCTTTTCCTTACAGCCGGCATGGCACATAGAAGAAAATGAGTTTTCTCGAAAGAAACCTTGTGCTTCCAGTTCCTACTTGGAACCTCACCCTGCTCTGCTCTATAGCAAACGTGAAAGTCAATGTGAGCACTAGCCTCGAAGTAAGGCCCTGATTATGCTGGCAAAACGGGAGGCGTGCAGCAGCTCCATGAGGCCTTCATCGCTGTTCTGCTTTAGTTGAACGGTAGTCAGCTCTCCAAGACTCCTAGGGACTTTGCTTAAGCAACCGTTTCGGTACCAGAACACTGCGTAGAGCCAGGAAGCTTTGGTCCTGCGTGTATGCTGCGTGTCTACCTAGAAATTAGAGACTGATGGCACAAGGCTTGTTTTCCCATTAGGAAAGCTCCGTTCATGCGGCCTCGAAGCTACCGGAAAAGCATTGTTGTTGGCGGGGTTTGAGTCACTGCCGGCATGGTTCTGAGAAGAAACTGAGTGTTTTCGTAAGAAACCTTGTGCTTCCAGTTCCTTGTAGGAGGCTCACCCTGCTCTGCTCTATACCTAAAGTGAAAGTCAACGTGAGACTTGCTTCGAAGTAAGGCCTTGATTATCCTTGCAAAACGGGAGGCGTGCAGCAGCTCCATGAGGCCTTCATCGTTGTTCTGCTTTAGTTTCACGGTAGTAAGCCTTTCAAGACTCCTAGGGACCTTGCTTCAGCCCCCGTTTCGGTACCAGAACACTGCGGAGAGCCAGGAAGCTCTGGTCCTGCGTGTACGCTGCGTGTCAACCTAGAAATGAGAGCCTGATGGCACAAGGCTTGTTTTCCCATTAGGAAAGCTCCGTTCATGCGGCCTCGAAGCTACCTGAAAAGCATTGTTGTTGCCTGGGTTTTCGTCACGGCCGACATGGTTCTGAGAAGAAAATGAGTTTTCATGGAAGAAACCTTGTGCTTCCAGTTCCTTGTTGGAAGCTCACCCTGCTCTGCTCTATACCAAAAGTGAAAGCCAACGTGAGCCCTAGCCTCGAAGTAAGGCCCTGATTTGCCTTGCCAATGGGGAGGCGTGCAGCAGCTCCATGAGGCCTTCCTCACTGTTCTGCTTGAGTTTCACGGTAGTAAGCCTTTCAAGACTCCTAGGGACCTTGCTTCAGCACCCGTTTCCGTACCAGAATATTGAGGAGACACAGGAAGCTCTAGTCCTGTTAAGCAACTTCCAGCCCCGTAGGCCTTTTGGAACACCCCAGTGTTGGCTAGAGAAAGGCAACACACTGCACTCTTCCTTGGCAGAGCCAGATTACCTCAGCTCCACACAGGATTCACGACCACACTTCTCGACGGTCCTCCATGCAGTGGATGTAACCTCATTCCCCTAGCTGAACTCTATTGAGAAAAACACTCTGCTTCTAATCCCGTTTCACTTTTTACACTTCGAGTCACGCATCCTCAAGGGGGTGGTCGGCTTGCATTCCAAGTACAATTTAAGCACCGTTCTTGGTGTAACACAGCAGGTCTTTTGAAGAGGCACAGGTCTCTAAGTCTCCCTCGCGCATCCTTGGTTTAGGCACTTTGCTGCACGCAGAGAACCGGTCGTAGAAAAAAGTTGATTCAGGGGAAGCCCCAGTGGGGATCGTGAATCTCTTTTGACGTGGTAGCATCAACATGTACTTATGCTGCGTGTCAACCTGGAAATGGGAGACTGAAGGCACAAAGCTTGTTTTCCCGTTTTGAAGGCTCCATTCATGCGGCCTCGAAGCTACCTGAAAAGCACGGTTGTTACCGTGCTTTTCCTTACAGCCGGCATGGCACATAGAAGAAAATGAGTTTTCTCGAAAGAAACCTTGTGCTTCCAGTTCCTACTTGGAACCTCACCCTGCTCTGCTCTATAGCAAACGTGAAAGTCAATGTGAGCACTAGCCTCGAAGTAAGGCCCTGATTATGCTGGCAAAACGGGAGGCGTGCAGCAGCTCCATGAGGCCTTCATCGCTGTTCTGCTTTAGTTGAACGGTAGTCAGCTCTCCAAGACTCCTAGGGACTTTGCTTAAGCAACCGTTTCGGTACCAGAACACTGCGTAGAGCCAGGAAGCTTTGGTCCTGCGTGTATGCTGCGTGTCTACCTAGAAATGAGAGACTGATGGCACAAGGCTTGTTTTCCCATTAGGAAAGCTCCGTTCATGCGGCCTCGAAGCTACCGGAAAAGCATTGTTGTTGGCGGGGTTTGAGTCACTGCCGGCATGGTTCTGAGAAGAAACTGAGTGTTTTCGTAAGAAACCTTGTGCTTCCAGTTCCTTGTAGGAGGCTCACCCTGCTCTGCTCTATACCTAAAGTGAAAGTCAACGTGAGACTTGCTTCGAAGTAAGGCCTTGATTATCCTTGCAAAACGGGAGGCGTGCAGCAGCTCCATGAGGCCTTCATCGTTGTTCTGCTTTAGTTTCACGGTAGTAAGCCTTTCAAGACTCCTAGGGACCTTGCTTCAGCCCCCGTTTCGGTACCAGAACACTGCGGAGAGCCAGGAAGCTCTGGTCCTGCGTGTACGCTGCGTGTCAACCTAGAAATGAGAGCCTGATGGCACAAGGCTTGTTTTCCCATTAGGAAAGCTCCGTTCATGCGGCCTCGAAGCTACCTGAAAAGCATTGTTGTTGCCTGGGTTTTCGTCACGGCCGACATGGTTCTGAGAAGAAAATGAGTTTTCATGGAAGAAACCTTGTGCTTCCAGTTCCTTGTTGGAAGCTCACCCTGCTCTGCTCTATACCAAAAGTGAAAGCCAACGTGAGCCCTAGCCTCGAAGTAAGGCCCTGATTTGCCTTGCCAATGGGGAGGCGTGCAGCAGCTCCATGAGGCCTTCCTCACTGTTCTGCTTGAGTTTCACGGTAGTAAGCCTTTCAAGACTCCTAGGGACCTTGCTTCAGCACCCGTTTCCGTACCAGAATATTGAGGAGACACAGGAAGCTCTAGTCCTGTTAAGCAACTTCCAGCCCCGTAGGCCTTTTGGAACACCCCAGTGTTGGCTAGAGAAAGGCAACACACTGCACTCTTCCTTGGCAGAGCCAGATTACCTCAGCTCCACACAGGATTCACGACCACACTTCTCGACGGTCCTCCATGCAGTGGATGTAACCTCATTCCCCTAGCTGAACTCTATTGAGAAAAACACTCTGCTTCTAATCCCGTTTCACTTTTTACACTTCGAGTCACGCATCCTCAAGGGGGTGGTCGGCTTGCATTCCAAGTACAATTTAAGCACCGTTCTTGGTGTAACACAGCAGGTCTTTTGAAGAGGCACAGGTCTCTAAGTCTCCCTCGCGCATCCTTGGTTTAGGCACTTTGCTGCACGCAGAGAACCGGTCGTAGAAAAAAGTTGATTCAGGGGAAGCCCCAGTGGGGATCGTGAATCTCTTTTGACGTGGTAGCATCAACATGTACTTATGCTGCGTGTCAACCTGGAAATGGGAGACTGAAGGCACAAAGCTTGTTTTCCCGTTTTGAAGGCTCCATTCATGCGGCCTCGAAGCTACCTGAAAAGCACGGTTGTTACCGTGCTTTTCCTTACAGCCGGCATGGCACATAGAAGAAAATGAGTTTTCTCGAAAGAAACCTTGTGCTTCCAGTTCCTACTTGGAACCTCACCCTGCTCTGCTCTATAGCAAACGTGAAAGTCAATGTGAGCACTAGCCTCGAAGTAAGGCCCTGATTATGCTGGCAAAACGGGAGGCGTGCAGCAGCTCCATGAGGCCTTCATCGCTGTTCTGCTTTAGTTGAACGGTAGTCAGCTCTCCAAGACTCCTAGGGACTTCGCTTAAGCAACCGTTTCGGTACCAGAACACTGCGTAGAGCCAGGAAGCTTTGGTCCTGCGTGTATGCTGCGTGTCTACCTAGAAATTAGAGACTGATGGCACAAGGCTTGTTTTCCCATTAGGAAAGCTCCGTTCATGCGGCCTCGAAGCTACCGGAAAAGCATTGTTGTTGGCGGGGTTTGAGTCACTGCCGGCATGGTTCTGAGAAGAAACTGAGTGTTTTCGTAAGAAACCTTGTGCTTCCAGTTCCTTGTAGGAGGCTCACCCTGCTCTGCTCTATACCTAAAGTGAAAGTCAACGTGAGACTTGCTTCGAAGTAAGGCCTTGATTATCCTTGCAAAACGGGAGGCGTGCAGCAGCTCCATGAGGCCTTCATCGTTGTTCTGCTTTAGTTTCACGGTAGTAAGCCTTTCAAGACTCCTAGGGACCTTGCTTCAGCCCCCGTTTCGGTACCAGAACACTGCGGAGAGCCAGGAAGCTCTGGTCCTGCGTGTACGCTGCGTGTCAACCTAGAAATGAGAGCCTGATGGCACAAGGCTTGTTTTCCCATTAGGAAAGCTCCGTTCATGCGGCCTCGAAGCTACCTGAAAAGCATTGTTGTTGCCTGGGTTTTCGTCACGGCCGACATGGTTCTGAGAAGAAAATGAGTTTTCATGGAAGAAACCTTGTGCTTCCAGTTCCTTGTTGGAAGCTCACCCTGCTCTGCTCTATACCAAAAGTGAAAGCCAACGTGAGCCCTAGCCTCGAAGTAAGGCCCTGATTTGCCTTGCCAATGGGGAGGCGTGCAGCAGCTCCATGAGGCCTTCCTCACTGTTCTGCTTGAGTTTCACGGTAGTAAGCCTTTCAAGACTCCTAGGGACCTTGCTTCAGCACCCGTTTCCGTACCAGAATATTGAGGAGACACAGGAAGCTCTAGTCCTGTTAAGCAACTTCCAGCCCCGTAGGCCTTTTGGAACACCCCAGTGTTGGCTAGAGAAAGGCAACACACTGCACTCTTCCTTGGCAGAGCCAGATTACCTCAGCTCCACACAGGATTCACGACCACACTTCTCGACGGTCCTCCATGCAGTGGATGTAACCTCATTCCCCTAGCTGAACTCTATTGAGAAAAACACTCTGCTTCTAATCCCGTTTCACTTTTTACACTTCGAGTCACGCATCCTCAAGGGGGTGGTCGGCTTGCATTCCAAGTACAATTTAAGCACCGTTCTTGGTGTAACACAGCAGGTCTTTTGAAGAGGCACAGGTCTCTAAGTCTCCCTCGCGCATCCTTGGTTTAGGCACTTTGCTGCACGCAGAGAACCGGTCGTAGAAAAAAGTTGATTCAGGGGAAGCCCCAGTGGGGATCGTGAATCTCTTTTGACGTGGTAGCATCAACATGTACTTATGCTGCGTGTCAACCTGGAAATGGGAGACTGAAGGCACAAAGCTTGTTTTCCCGTTTTGAAGGCTCCATTCATGCGGCCTCGAAGCTACCTGAAAAGCACGGTTGTTACCGTGCTTTTCCTTACAGCCGGCATGGCACATAGAAGAAAATGAGTTTTCTCGAAAGAAACCTTGTGCTTCCAGTTCCTACTTGGAACCTCACCCTGCTCTGCTCTATAGCAAACGTGAAAGTCAATGTGAGCACTAGCCTCGAAGTAAGGCCCTGATTATGCTGGCAAAACGGGAGGCGTGCAGCAGCTCCATGAGGCCTTCATCGCTGTTCTGCTTTAGTTGAACGGTAGTCAGCTCTCCAAGACTCCTAGGGACTTCGCTTAAGCAACCGTTTCGGTACCAGAACACTGCGTAGAGCCAGGAAGCTTTGGTCCTGCGTGTATGCTGCGTGTCTACCTAGAAATTAGAGACTGATGGCACAAGGCTTGTTTTCCCATTAGGAAAGCTCCGTTCATGCGGCCTCGAAGCTACCGGAAAAGCATTGTTGTTGGCGGGGTTTGAGTCACTGCCGGCATGGTTCTGAGAAGAAACTGAGTGTTTTCGTAAGAAACCTTGTGCTTCCAGTTCCTTGTAGGAGGCTCACCCTGCTCTGCTCTATACCTAAAGTGAAAGTCAACGTGAGACTTGCTTCGAAGTAAGGCCTTGATTATCCTTGCAAAACGGGAGGCGTGCAGCAGCTCCATGAGGCCTTCATCGTTGTTCTGCTTTAGTTTCACGGTAGTAAGCCTTTCAAGACTCCTAGGGACCTTGCTTCAGCCCCCGTTTCGGTACCAGAACACTGCGGAGAGCCAGGAAGCTCTGGTCCTGCGTGTACGCTGCGTGTCAACCTAGAAATGAGAGCCTGATGGCACAAGGCTTGTTTTCCCATTAGGAAAGCTCCGTTCATGCGGCCTCGAAGCTACCTGAAAAGCATTGTTGTTGCCTGGGTTTTCGTCACGGCCGACATGGTTCTGAGAAGAAAATGAGTTTTCATGGAAGAAACCTTGTGCTTCCAGTTCCTTGTTGGAAGCTCACCCTGCTCTGCTCTATACCAAAAGTGAAAGCCAACGTGAGCCCTAGCCTCGAAGTAAGGCCCTGATTTGCCTTGCCAATGGGGAGGCGTGCAGCAGCTCCATGAGGCCTTCCTCACTGTTCTGCTTGAGTTTCACGGTAGTAAGCCTTTCAAGACTCCTAGGGACCTTGCTTCAGCACCCGTTTCCGTACCAGAATATTGAGGAGACACAGGAAGCTCTAGTCCTGTTAAGCAACTTCCAGCCCCGTAGGCCTTTTGGAACACCCCAGTGTTGGCTAGAGAAAGGCAACACACTGCACTCTTCCTTGGCAGAGCCAGATTACCTCAGCTCCACACAGGATTCACGACCACACTTCTCGACGGTCCTCCATGCAGTGGATGTAACCTCATTCCCCTAGCTGAACTCTATTGAGAAAAACACTCTGCTTCTAATCCCGTTTCACTTTTTACACTTCGAGTCACGCATCCTCAAGGGGGTGGTCGGCTTGCATTCCAAGTACAATTTAAGCACCGTTCTTGGTGTAACACAGCAGGTCTTTTGAAGAGGCACAGGTCTCTAAGTCTCCCTCGCGCATCCTTGGTTTAGGCACTTTGCTGCACGCAGAGAACCGGTCGTAGAAAAAAGTTGATTCAGGGGAAGCCCCAGTGGGGATCGTGAATCTCTTTTGACGTGGTAGCATCAACATGTACTTATGCTGCGTGTCAACCTGGAAATGGGAGACTGAAGGCACAAAGCTTGTTTTCCCGTTTTGAAGGCTCCATTCATGCGGCCTCGAAGCTACCTGCAAAGCACGGTTGTTACCGTGCTTTTCCTTACAGCCGGCATGGCACATAGAAGAAAATGAGTTTTCTCGAAAGAAACCTTGTGCTTCCAGTTCCTACTTGGAACCTCACCCTGCTCTGCTCTATAGCAAACGTGAAAGTCAATGTGAGCACTAGCCTCGAAGTAAGGCCCTGATTATGCTGGCAAAACGGGAGGCGTGCAGCAGCTCCATGAGGCCTTCATCGCTGTTCTGCTTTAGTTGAACGGTAGTCAGCTCTCCAAGACTCCTAGGGACTTCGCTTAAGCAACCGTTTCGGTACCAGAACACTGCGTAGAGCCAGGAAGCTTTGGTCCTGCGTGTATGCTGCGTGTCTACCTAGAAATTAGAGACTGATGGCACAAGGCTTGTTTTCCCATTAGGAAAGCTCCGTTCATGCGGCCTCGAAGCTACCGGAAAAGCATTGTTGTTGGCGGGGTTTGAGTCACTGCCGGCATGGTTCTGAGAAGAAACTGAGTGTTTTCGTAAGAAACCTTGTGCTTCCAGTTCCTTGTAGGAGGCTCACCCTGCTCTGCTCTATACCTAAAGTGAAAGTCAACGTGAGACTTGCTTCGAAGTAAGGCCTTGATTATCCTTGCAAAACGGGAGGCGTGCAGCAGCTCCATGAGGCCTTCATCGTTGTTCTGCTTTAGTTTCACGGTAGTAAGCCTTTCAAGACTCCTAGGGACCTTGCTTCAGCCCCCGTTTCGGTACCAGAACACTGCGGAGAGCCAGGAAGCTCTGGTCCTGCGTGTACGCTGCGTGTCAACCTAGAAATGAGAGCCTGATGGCACAAGGCTTGTTTTCCCATTAGGAAAGCTCCGTTCATGCGGCCTCGAAGCTACCTGAAAAGCATTGTTGTTGCCTGGGTTTTCGTCACGGCCGACATGGTTCTGAGAAGAAAATGAGTTTTCATGGAAGAAACCTTGTGCTTCCAGTTCCTTGTTGGAAGCTCACCCTGCTCTGCTCTATACCAAAAGTGAAAGCCAACGTGAGCCCTAGCCTCGAAGTAAGGCCCTGATTTGCCTTGCCAATGGGGAGGCGTGCAGCAGCTCCATGAGGCCTTCCTCACTGTTCTGCTTGAGTTTCACGGTAGTAAGCCTTTCAAGACTCCTAGGGACCTTGCTTCAGCACCCGTTTCCGTACCAGAATATTGAGGAGACACAGGAAGCTCTAGTCCTGTTAAGCAACTTCCAGCCCCGTAGGCCTTTTGGAACACCCCAGTGTTGGCTAGAGAAAGGCAACACACTGCACTCTTCCTTGGCAGAGCCAGATTACCTCAGCTCCACACAGGATTCACGACCACACTTCTCGACGGTCCTCCATGCAGTGGATGTAACCTCATTCCCCTAGCTGAACTCTATTGAGAAAAACACTCTGCTTCTAATCCCGTTTCACTTTTTACACTTCGAGTCACGCATCCTCAAGGGGGTGGTCGGCTTGCATTCCAAGTACAATTTAAGCACCGTTCTTGGTGTAACACAGCAGGTCTTTTGAAGAGGCACAGGTCTCTAAGTCTCCCTCGCGCATCCTTGGTTTAGGCACTTTGCTGCACGCAGAGAACCGGTCGTAGAAAAAAGTTGATTCAGGGGAAGCCCCAGTGGGGATCGTGAATCTCTTTTGACGTGGTAGCATCAACATGTACTTATGCTGCGTGTCAACCTGGAAATGGGAGACTGAAGGCACAAAGCTTGTTTTCCCGTTTTGAAGGCTCCATTCATGCGGCCTCGAAGCTACCTGCAAAGCACGGTTGTTACCGTGCTTTTCCTTACAGCCTGCATGGCACATAGAAGAAAATGAGTTTTCTCGAAAGAAACCTTGTGCTTCCAGTTCCTACTTGGAACCTCACCCTGCTCTGCTCTATAGCAAACGTGAAAGTCAATGTGAGCACTAGCCTCGAAGTAAGGCCCTGATTATGCTGGCAAAACGGGAGGCGTGCAGCAGCTCCATGAGGCCTTCATCGCTGTTCTGCTTTAGTTGAACGGTAGTCAGCTCTCCAAGACTCCTAGGGACTTTGCTTAAGCAACCGTTTCGGTACCAGAACACTGCGTAGAGCCAGGAAGCTTTGGTCCTGCGTGTATGCTGCGTGTCTACCTAGAAATTAGAGACTGATGGCACAAGGCTTGTTTTCCCATTAGGAAAGCTCCGTTCATGCGGCCTCGAAGCTACCGGAAAAGCATTGTTGTTGGCGGGGTTTGAGTCACTGCCGGCATGGTTCTGAGAAGAAACTGAGTGTTTTCGTAAGAAACCTTGTGCTTCCAGTTCCTTGTAGGAGGCTCACCCTGCTCTGCTCTATACCTAAAGTGAAAGTCAACGTGAGACTTGCTTCGAAGTAAGGCCTTGATTATCCTTGCAAAACGGGAGGCGTGCAGCAGCTCCATGAGGCCTTCATCGTTGTTCTGCTTTAGTTTCACGGTAGTAAGCCTTTCAAGACTCCTAGGGACCTTGCTTCAGCCCCCGTTTCGGTACCAGAACACTGCGGAGAGCCAGGAAGCTCTGGTCCTGCGTGTACGCTGCGTGTCAACCTAGAAATGAGAGCCTGATGGCACAAGGCTTGTTTTCCCATTAGGAAAGCTCCGTTCATGCGGCCTCGAAGCTACCTGAAAAGCATTGTTGTTGCCTGGGTTTTCGTCACGGCCGACATGGTTCTGAGAAGAAAATGAGTTTTCATGGAAGAAACCTTGTGCTTCCAGTTCCTTGTTGGAAGCTCACCCTGCTCTGCTCTATACCAAAAGTGAAAGCCAACGTGAGCCCTAGCCTCGAAGTAAGGCCCTGATTTGCCTTGCCAATGGGGAGGCGTGCAGCAGCTCCATGAGGCCTTCCTCACTGTTCTGCTTGAGTTTCACGGTAGTAAGCCTTTCAAGACTCCTAGGGACCTTGCTTCAGCACCCGTTTCCGTACCAGAATATTGAGGAGACACAGGAAGCTCTAGTCCTGTTAAGCAACTTCCAGCCCCGTAGGCCTTTTGGAACACCCCAGTGTTGGCTAGAGAAAGGCAACACACTGCACTCTTCCTTGGCAGAGCCAGATTACCTCAGCTCCACACAGGATTCACGACCACACTTCTCGACGGTCCTCCATGCAGTGGATGTAACCTCATTCCCCTAGCTGAACTCTATTGAGAAAAACACTCTGCTTCTAATCCCGTTTCACTTTTTACACTTCGAGTCACGCATCCTCAAGGGGGTGGTCGGCTTGCATTCCAAGTACAATTTAAGCACCGTTCTTGGTGTAACACAGCAGGTCTTTTGAAGAGGCACAGGTCTCTAAGTCTCCCTCGCGCATCCTTGGTTTAGGCACTTTGCTGCACGCAGAGAACCGGTCGTAGAAAAAAGTTGATTCAGGGGAAGCCCCAGTGGGGATCGTGAATCTCTTTTGACGTGGTAGCATCAACATGTACTTATGCTGCGTGTCAACCTGGAAATGGGAGACTGAAGGCACAAAGCTTGTTTTCCCGTTTTGAAGGCTCCATTCATGCGGCCTCGAAGCTACCTGAAAAGCACGGTTGTTACCGTGCTTTTCCTTACAGCCGGCATGGCACATAGAAGAAAATGAGTTTTCTCGAAAGAAACCTTGTGCTTCCAGTTCCTACTTGGAACCTCACCCTGCTCTGCTCTATAGCAAACGTGAAAGTCAATGTGAGCACTAGCCTCGAAGTAAGGCCCTGATTATGCTGGCAAAACGGGAGGCGTGCAGCAGCTCCATGAGGCCTTCATCGCTGTTCTGCTTTAGTTGAACGGTAGTCAGCTCTCCAAGACTCCTAGGGACTTTGCTTAAGCAACCGTTTCGGTACCAGAACACTGCGTAGAGCCAGGAAGCTTTGGTCCTGCGTGTATGCTGCGTGTCTACCTAGAAATTAGAGACTGATGGCACAAGGCTTGTTTTCCCATTAGGAAAGCTCCGTTCATGCGGCCTCGAAGCTACCGGAAAAGCATTGTTGTTGGCGGGGTTTGAGTCACTGCCGGCATGGTTCTGAGAAGAAACTGAGTGTTTTCGTAAGAAACCTTGTGCTTCCAGTTCCTTGTAGGAGGCTCACCCTGCTCTGCTCTATACCTAAAGTGAAAGTCAACGTGAGACTTGCTTCGAAGTAAGGCCTTGATTATCCTTGCAAAACGGGAGGCGTGCAGCAGCTCCATGAGGCCTTCATCGTTGTTCTGCTTTAGTTTCACGGTAGTAAGCCTTTCAAGACTCCTAGGGACCTTGCTTCAGCCCCCGTTTCGGTACCAGAACACTGCGGAGAGCCAGGAAGCTCTGGTCCTGCGTGTACGCTGCGTGTCAACCTAGAAATGAGAGCCTGATGGCACAAGGCTTGTTTTCCCATTAGGAAAGCTCCGTTCATGCGGCCTCGAAGCTACCTGAAAAGCATTGTTGTTGCCTGGGTTTTCGTCACGGCCGACATGGTTCTGAGAAGAAAATGAGTTTTCATGGAAGAAACCTTGTGCTTCCAGTTCCTTGTTGGAAGCTCACCCTGCTCTGCTCTATACCAAAAGTGAAAGCCAACGTGAGCCCTAGCCTCGAAGTAAGGCCCTGATTTGCCTTGCCAATGGGGAGGCGTGCAGCAGCTCCATGAGGCCTTCCTCACTGTTCTGCTTGAGTTTCACGGTAGTAAGCCTTTCAAGACTCCTAGGGACCTTGCTTCAGCACCCGTTTCCGTACCAGAATATTGAGGAGACACAGGAAGCTCTAGTCCTGTTAAGCAACTTCCAGCCCCGTAGGCCTTTTGGAACACCCCAGTGTTGGCTAGAGAAAGGCAACACACTGCACTCTTCCTTGGCAGAGCCAGATTACCTCAGCTCCACACAGGATTCACGACCACACTTCTCGACGGTCCTCCATGCAGTGGATGTAACCTCATTCCCCTAGCTGAACTCTATTGAGAAAAACACTCTGCTTCTAATCCCGTTTCACTTTTTACACTTCGAGTCACGCATCCTCAAGGGGGTGGTCGGCTTGCATTCCAAGTACAATTTAAGCACCGTTCTTGGTGTAACACAGCAGGTCTTTTGAAGAGGCACAGGTCTCTAAGTCTCCCTCGCGCATCCTTGGTTTAGGCACTTTGCTGCACGCAGAGAACCGGTCGTAGAAAAAAGTTGATTCAGGGGAAGCCCCAGTGGGGATCGTGAATCTCTTTTGACGTGGTAGCATCAACATGTACTTATGCTGCGTGTCAACCTGGAAATGGGAGACTGAAGGCACAAAGCTTGTTTTCCCGTTTTGAAGGCTCCATTCATGCGGCCTCGAAGCTACCTGAAAAGCACGGTTGTTACCGTGCTTTTCCTTACAGCCGGCATGGCACATAGAAGAAAATGAGTTTTCTCGAAAGAAACCTTGTGCTTCCAGTTCCTACTTGGAACCTCACCCTGCTCTGCTCTATAGCAAACGTGAAAGTCAATGTGAGCACTAGCCTCGAAGTAAGGCCCTGATTATGCTGGCAAAACGGGAGGCGTGCAGCAGCTCCATGAGGCCTTCATCGCTGTTCTGCTTTAGTTGAACGGTAGTCAGCTCTCCAAGACTCCTAGGGACTTTGCTTAAGCAACCGTTTCGGTACCAGAACACTGCGTAGAGCCAGGAAGCTTTGGTCCTGCGTGTATGCTGCGTGTCTACCTAGAAATTAGAGACTGATGGCACAAGGCTTGTTTTCCCATTAGGAAAGCTCCGTTCATGCGGCCTCGAAGCTACCGGAAAAGCATTGTTGTTGGCGGGGTTTGAGTCACTGCCGGCATGGTTCTGAGAAGAAACTGAGTGTTTTCGTAAGAAACCTTGTGCTTCCAGTTCCTTGTAGGAGGCTCACCCTGCTCTGCTCTATACCTAAAGTGAAAGTCAACGTGAGACTTGCTTCGAAGTAAGGCCTTGATTATCCTTGCAAAACGGGAGGCGTGCAGCAGCTCCATGAGGCCTTCATCGTTGTTCTGCTTTAGTTTCACGGTAGTAAGCCTTTCAAGACTCCTAGGGACCTTGCTTCAGCCCCCGTTTCGGTACCAGAACACTGCGGAGAGCCAGGAAGCTCTGGTCCTGCGTGTACGCTGCGTGTCAACCTAGAAATGAGAGCCTGATGGCACAAGGCTTGTTTTCCCATTAGGAAAGCTCCGTTCATGCGGCCTCGAAGCTACCTGAAAAGCATTGTTGTTGCCTGGGTTTTCGTCACGGCCGACATGGTTCTGAGAAGAAAATGAGTTTTCATGGAAGAAACCTTGTGCTTCCAGTTCCTTGTTGGAAGCTCACCCTGCTCTGCTCTATACCAAAAGTGAAAGCCAACGTGAGCCCTAGCCTCGAAGTAAGGCCCTGATTTGCCTTGCCAATGGGGAGGCGTGCAGCAGCTCCATGAGGCCTTCCTCACTGTTCTGCTTGAGTTTCACGGTAGTAAGCCTTTCAAGACTCCTAGGGACCTTGCTTCAGCACCCGTTTCCGTACCAGAATATTGAGGAGACACAGGAAGCTCTAGTCCTGTTAAGCAACTTCCAGCCCCGTAGGCCTTTTGGAACACCCCAGTGTTGGCTAGAGAAAGGCAACACACTGCACTCTTCCTTGGCAGAGCCAGATTACCTCAGCTCCACACAGGATTCACGACCACACTTCTCGACGGTCCTCCATGCAGTGGATGTAACCTCATTCCCCTAGCTGAACTCTATTGAGAAAAACACTCTGCTTCTAATCCCGTTTCACTTTTTACACTTCGAGTCACGCATCCTCAAGGGGGTGGTCGGCTTGCATTCCAAGTACAATTTAAGCACCGTTCTTGGTGTAACACAGCAGGTCTTTTGAAGAGGCACAGGTCTCTAAGTCTCCCTCGCGCATCCTTGGTTTAGGCACTTTGCTGCACGCAGAGAACCGGTCGTAGAAAAAAGTTGATTCAGGGGAAGCCCCAGTGGGGATCGTGAATCTCTTTTGACGTGGTAGCATCAACATGTACTTATGCTGCGTGTCAACCTGGAAATGGGAGACTGAAGGCACAAAGCTTGTTTTCCCGTTTTGAAGGCTCCATTCATGCGGCCTCGAAGCTACCTGAAAAGCACGGTTGTTACCGTGCTTTTCCTTACAGCCGGCATGGCACATAGAAGAAAATGAGTTTTCTCGAAAGAAACCTTGTGCTTCCAGTTCCTACTTGGAACCTCACCCTGCTCTGCTCTATAGCAAACGTGAAAGTCAATGTGAGCACTAGCCTCGAAGTAAGGCCCTGATTATGCTGGCAAAACGGGAGGCGTGCAGCAGCTCCATGAGGCCTTCATCGCTGTTCTGCTTTAGTTGAACGGTAGTCAGCTCTCCAAGACTCCTAGGGACTTTGCTTAAGCAACCGTTTCGGTACCAGAACACTGCGTAGAGCCAGGAAGCTTTGGTCCTGCGTGTATGCTGCGTGTCTACCTAGAAATTAGAGACTGATGGCACAAGGCTTGTTTTCCCATTAGGAAAGCTCCGTTCATGCGGCCTCGAAGCTACCGGAAAAGCATTGTTGTTGGCGGGGTTTGAGTCACTGCCGGCATGGTTCTGAGAAGAAACTGAGTGTTTTCGTAAGAAACCTTGTGCTTCCAGTTCCTTGTAGGAGGCTCACCCTGCTCTGCTCTATACCTAAAGTGAAAGTCAACGTGAGACTTGCTTCGAAGTAAGGCCTTGATTATCCTTGCAAAACGGGAGGCGTGCAGCAGCTCCATGAGGCCTTCATCGTTGTTCTGCTTTAGTTTCACGGTAGTAAGCCTTTCAAGACTCCTAGGGACCTTGCTTCAGCCCCCGTTTCGGTACCAGAACACTGCGGAGAGCCAGGAAGCTCTGGTCCTGCGTGTACGCTGCGTGTCAACCTAGAAATGAGAGCCTGATGGCACAAGGCTTGTTTTCCCATTAGGAAAGCTCCGTTCATGCGGCCTCGAAGCTACCTGAAAAGCATTGTTGTTGCCTGGGTTTTCGTCACGGCCGACATGGTTCTGAGAAGAAAATGAGTTTTCATGGAAGAAACCTTGTGCTTCCAGTTCCTTGTTGGAAGCTCACCCTGCTCTGCTCTATACCAAAAGTGAAAGCCAACGTGAGCCCTAGCCTCGAAGTAAGGCCCTGATTTGCCTTGCCAATGGGGAGGCGTGCAGCAGCTCCATGAGGCCTTCCTCACTGTTCTGCTTGAGTTTCACGGTAGTAAGCCTTTCAAGACTCCTAGGGACCTTGCTTCAGCACCCGTTTCCGTACCAGAATATTGAGGAGACACAGGAAGCTCTAGTCCTGTTAAGCAACTTCCAGCCCCGTAGGCCTTTTGGAACACCCCAGTGTTGGCTAGAGAAAGGCAACACACTGCACTCTTCCTTGGCAGAGCCAGATTACCTCAGCTCCACACAGGATTCACGACCACACTTCTCGACGGTCCTCCATGCAGTGGATGTAACCTCATTCCCCTAGCTGAACTCTATTGAGAAAAACACTCTGCTTCTAATCCCGTTTCACTTTTTACACTTCGAGTCACGCATCCTCAAGGGGGTGGTCGGCTTGCATTCCAAGTACAATTTAAGCACCGTTCTTGGTGTAACACAGCAGGTCTTTTGAAGAGGCACAGGTCTCTAAGTCTCCCTCGCGCATCCTTGGTTTAGGCACTTTGCTGCACGCAGAGAACCGGTCGTAGAAAAAAGTTGATTCAGGGGAAGCCCCAGTGGGGATCGTGAATCTCTTTTGACGTGGTAGCATCAACATGTACTTATGCTGCGTGTCAACCTGGAAATGGGAGACTGAAGGCACAAAGCTTGTTTTCCCGTTTTGAAGGCTCCATTCATGCGGCCTCGAAGCTACCTGAAAAGCACGGTTGTTACCGTGCTTTTCCTTACAGCCGGCATGGCACATAGAAGAAAATGAGTTTTCTCGAAAGAAACCTTGTGCTTCCAGTTCCTACTTGGAACCTCACCCTGCTCTGCTCTATAGCAAACGTGAAAGTCAATGTGAGCACTAGCCTCGAAGTAAGGCCCTGATTATGCTGGCAAAACGGGAGGCGTGCAGCAGCTCCATGAGGCCTTCATCGCTGTTCTGCTTTAGTTGAACGGTAGTCAGCTCTCCAAGACTCCTAGGGACTTTGCTTAAGCAACCGTTTCGGTACCAGAACACTGCGTAGAGCCAGGAAGCTTTGGTCCTGCGTGTATGCTGCGTGTCTACCTAGAAATTAGAGACTGATGGCACAAGGCTTGTTTTCCCATTAGGAAAGCTCCGTTCATGCGGCCTCGAAGCTACCGGAAAAGCATTGTTGTTGGCGGGGTTTGAGTCACTGCCGGCATGGTTCTGAGAAGAAACTGAGTGTTTTCGTAAGAAACCTTGTGCTTCCAGTTCCTTGTAGGAGGCTCACCCTGCTCTGCTCTATACCTAAAGTGAAAGTCAACGTGAGACTTGCTTCGAAGTAAGGCCTTGATTATCCTTGCAAAACGGGAGGCGTGCAGCAGCTCCATGAGGCCTTCATCGTTGTTCTGCTTTAGTTTCACGGTAGTAAGCCTTTCAAGACTCCTAGGGACCTTGCTTCAGCCCCCGTTTCGGTACCAGAACACTGCGGAGAGCCAGGAAGCTCTGGTCCTGCGTGTACGCTGCGTGTCAACCTAGAAATGAGAGCCTGATGGCACAAGGCTTGTTTTCCCATTAGGAAAGCTCCGTTCATGCGGCCTCGAAGCTACCTGAAAAGCATTGTTGTTGCCTGGGTTTTCGTCACGGCCGACATGGTTCTGAGAAGAAAATGAGTTTTCATGGAAGAAACCTTGTGCTTCCAGTTCCTTGTTGGAAGCTCACCCTGCTCTGCTCTATACCAAAAGTGAAAGCCAACGTGAGCCCTAGCCTCGAAGTAAGGCCCTGATTTGCCTTGCCAATGGGGAGGCGTGCAGCAGCTCCATGAGGCCTTCCTCACTGTTCTGCTTGAGTTTCACGGTAGTAAGCCTTTCAAGACTCCTAGGGACCTTGCTTCAGCACCCGTTTCCGTACCAGAATATTGAGGAGACACAGGAAGCTCTAGTCCTGTTAAGCAACTTCCAGCCCCGTAGGCCTTTTGGAACACCCCAGTGTTGGCTAGAGAAAGGCAACACACTGCACTCTTCCTTGGCAGAGCCAGATTACCTCAGCTCCACACAGGATTCACGACCACACTTCTCGACGGTCCTCCATGCAGTGGATGTAACCTCATTCCCCTAGCTGAACTCTATTGAGAAAAACACTCTGCTTCTAATCCCGTTTCACTTTTTACACTTCGAGTCACGCATCCTCAAGGGGGTGGTCGGCTTGCATTCCAAGTACAATTTAAGCACCGTTCTTGGTGTAACACAGCAGGTCTTTTGAAGAGGCACAGGTCTCTAAGTCTCCCTCGCGCATCCTTGGTTTAGGCACTTTGCTGCACGCAGAGAACCGGTCGTAGAAAAAAGTTGATTCAGGGGAAGCCCCAGTGGGGATCGTGAATCTCTTTTGACGTGGTAGCATCAACATGTACTTATGCTGCGTGTCAACCTGGAAATGGGAGACTGAAGGCACAAAGCTTGTTTTCCCGTTTTGAAGGCTCCATTCATGCGGCCTCGAAGCTACCTGAAAAGCACGGTTGTTACCGTGCTTTTCCTTACAGCCGGCATGGCACATAGAAGAAAATGAGTTTTCTCGAAAGAAACCTTGTGCTTCCAGTTCCTACTTGGAACCTCACCCTGCTCTGCTCTATAGCAAACGTGAAAGTCAATGTGAGCACTAGCCTCGAAGTAAGGCCCTGATTATGCTGGCAAAACGGGAGGCGTGCAGCAGCTCCATGAGGCCTTCATCGCTGTTCTGCTTTAGTTGAACGGTAGTCAGCTCTCCAAGACTCCTAGGGACTTCGCTTAAGCAACCGTTTCGGTACCAGAACACTGCGTAGAGCCAGGAAGCTTTGGTCCTGCGTGTATGCTGCGTGTCTACCTAGAAATTAGAGACTGATGGCACAAGGCTTGTTTTCCCATTAGGAAAGCTCCGTTCATGCGGCCTCGAAGCTACCGGAAAAGCATTGTTGTTGGCGGGGTTTGAGTCACTGCCGGCATGGTTCTGAGAAGAAACTGAGTGTTTTCGTAAGAAACCTTGTGCTTCCAGTTCCTTGTAGGAGGCTCACCCTGCTCTGCTCTATACCTAAAGTGAAAGTCAACGTGAGACTTGCTTCGAAGTAAGGCCTTGATTATCCTTGCAAAACGGGAGGCGTGCAGCAGCTCCATGAGGCCTTCATCGTTGTTCTGCTTTAGTTTCACGGTAGTAAGCCTTTCAAGACTCCTAGGGACCTTGCTTCAGCCCCCGTTTCGGTACCAGAACACTGCGGAGAGCCAGGAAGCTCTGGTCCTGCGTGTACGCTGCGTGTCAACCTAGAAATGAGAGCCTGATGGCACAAGGCTTGTTTTCCCATTAGGAAAGCTCCGTTCATGCGGCCTCGAAGCTACCTGAAAAGCATTGTTGTTGCCTGGGTTTTCGTCACGGCCGACATGGTTCTGAGAAGAAAATGAGTTTTCATGGAAGAAACCTTGTGCTTCCAGTTCCTTGTTGGAAGCTCACCCTGCTCTGCTCTATACCAAAAGTGAAAGCCAACGTGAGCCCTAGCCTCGAAGTAAGGCCCTGATTTGCCTTGCCAATGGGGAGGCGTGCAGCAGCTCCATGAGGCCTTCCTCACTGTTCTGCTTGAGTTTCACGGTAGTAAGCCTTTCAAGACTCCTAGGGACCTTGCTTCAGCACCCGTTTCCGTACCAGAATATTGAGGAGACACAGGAAGCTCTAGTCCTGTTAAGCAACTTCCAGCCCCGTAGGCCTTTTGGAACACCCCAGTGTTGGCTAGAGAAAGGCAACACACTGCACTCTTCCTTGGCAGAGCCAGATTACCTCAGCTCCACACAGGATTCACGACCACACTTCTCGACGGTCCTCCATGCAGTGGATGTAACCTCATTCCCCTAGCTGAACTCTATTGAGAAAAACACTCTGCTTCTAATCCCGTTTCACTTTTTACACTTCGAGTCACGCATCCTCAAGGGGGTGGTCGGCTTGCATTCCAAGTACAATTTAAGCACCGTTCTTGGTGTAACACAGCAGGTCTTTTGAAGAGGCACAGGTCTCTAAGTCTCCCTCGCGCATCCTTGGTTTAGGCACTTTGCTGCACGCAGAGAACCGGTCGTAGAAAAAAGTTGATTCAGGGGAAGCCCCAGTGGGGATCGTGAATCTCTTTTGACGTGGTAGCATCAACATGTACTTATGCTGCGTGTCAACCTGGAAATGGGAGACTGAAGGCACAAAGCTTGTTTTCCCGTTTTGAAGGCTCCATTCATGCGGCCTCGAAGCTACCTGAAAAGCACGGTTGTTACCGTGCTTTTCCTTACAGCCGGCATGGCACATAGAAGAAAATGAGTTTTCTCGAAAGAAACCTTGTGCTTCCAGTTCCTACTTGGAACCTCACCCTGCTCTGCTCTATAGCAAACGTGAAAGTCAATGTGAGCACTAGCCTCGAAGTAAGGCCCTGATTATGCTGGCAAAACGGGAGGCGTGCAGCAGCTCCATGAGGCCTTCATCGCTGTTCTGCTTTAGTTGAACGGTAGTCAGCTCTCCAAGACTCCTAGGGACTTCGCTTAAGCAACCGTTTCGGTACCAGAACACTGCGTAGAGCCAGGAAGCTTTGGTCCTGCGTGTATGCTGCGTGTCTACCTAGAAATTAGAGACTGATGGCACAAGGCTTGTTTTCCCATTAGGAAAGCTCCGTTCATGCGGCCTCGAAGCTACCGGAAAAGCATTGTTGTTGGCGGGGTTTGAGTCACTGCCGGCATGGTTCTGAGAAGAAACTGAGTGTTTTCGTAAGAAACCTTGTGCTTCCAGTTCCTTGTAGGAGGCTCACCCTGCTCTGCTCTATACCTAAAGTGAAAGTCAACGTGAGACTTGCTTCGAAGTAAGGCCTTGATTATCCTTGCAAAACGGGAGGCGTGCAGCAGCTCCATGAGGCCTTCATCGTTGTTCTGCTTTAGTTTCACGGTAGTAAGCCTTTCAAGACTCCTAGGGACCTTGCTTCAGCCCCCGTTTCGGTACCAGAACACTGCGGAGAGCCAGGAAGCTCTGGTCCTGCGTGTACGCTGCGTGTCAACCTAGAAATGAGAGCCTGATGGCACAAGGCTTGTTTTCCCATTAGGAAAGCTCCGTTCATGCGGCCTCGAAGCTACCTGAAAAGCATTGTTGTTGCCTGGGTTTTCGTCACGGCCGACATGGTTCTGAGAAGAAAATGAGTTTTCATGGAAGAAACCTTGTGCTTCCAGTTCCTTGTTGGAAGCTCACCCTGCTCTGCTCTATACCAAAAGTGAAAGCCAACGTGAGCCCTAGCCTCGAAGTAAGGCCCTGATTTGCCTTGCCAATGGGGAGGCGTGCAGCAGCTCCATGAGGCCTTCCTCACTGTTCTGCTTGAGTTTCACGGTAGTAAGCCTTTCAAGACTCCTAGGGACCTTGCTTCAGCACCCGTTTCCGTACCAGAATATTGAGGAGACACAGGAAGCTCTAGTCCTGTTAAGCAACTTCCAGCCCCGTAGGCCTTTTGGAACACCCCAGTGTTGGCTAGAGAAAGGCAACACACTGCACTCTTCCTTGGCAGAGCCAGATTACCTCAGCTCCACACAGGATTCACGACCACACTTCTCGACGGTCCTCCATGCAGTGGATGTAACCTCATTCCCCTAGCTGAACTCTATTGAGAAAAACACTCTGCTTCTAATCCCGTTTCACTTTTTACACTTCGAGTCACGCATCCTCAAGGGGGTGGTCGGCTTGCATTCCAAGTACAATTTAAGCACCGTTCTTGGTGTAACACAGCAGGTCTTTTGAAGAGGCACAGGTCTCTAAGTCTCCCTCGCGCATCCTTGGTTTAGGCACTTTGCTGCACGCAGAGAACCGGTCGTAGAAAAAAGTTGATTCAGGGAAGCCCCAGTGGGGATCGTGAATCTCTTTTGACGTGGTAGCATCAACATGTACTTATGCTGCGTGTCAACCTGGAAATGGGAGACTGAAGGCACAAAGCTTGTTTTCCCGTTTTGAAGGCTCCATTCATGCGGCCTCGAAGCTACCTGAAAAGCACGGTTGTTACCGTGCTTTTCCTTACAGCCGGCATGGCACATAGAAGAAAATGAGTTTTCTCGAAAGAAACCTTGTGCTTCCAGTTCCTACTTGGAACCTCACCCTGCTCTGCTCTATAGCAAACGTGAAAGTCAATGTGAGCACTAGCCTCGAAGTAAGGCCCTGATTATGCTGGCAAAACGGGAGGCGTGCAGCAGCTCCATGAGGCCTTCATCGCTGTTCTGCTTTAGTTGAACGGTAGTCAGCTCTCCAAGACTCCTAGGGACTTCGCTTAAGCAACCGTTTCGGTACCAGAACACTGCGTAGAGCCAGGAAGCTTTGGTCCTGCGTGTATGCTGCGTGTCTACCTAGAAATTAGAGACTGATGGCACAAGGCTTGTTTTCCCATTAGGAAAGCTCCGTTCATGCGGCCTCGAAGCTACCGGAAAAGCATTGTTGTTGGCGGGGTTTGAGTCACTGCCGGCATGGTTCTGAGAAGAAACTGAGTGTTTTCGTAAGAAACCTTGTGCTTCCAGTTCCTTGTAGGAGGCTCACCCTGCTCTGCTCTATACCTAAAGTGAAAGTCAACGTGAGACTTGCTTCGAAGTAAGGCCTTGATTATCCTTGCAAAACGGGAGGCGTGCAGCAGCTCCATGAGGCCTTCATCGTTGTTCTGCTTTAGTTTCACGGTAGTAAGCCTTTCAAGACTCCTAGGGACCTTGCTTCAGCCCCCGTTTCGGTACCAGAACACTGCGGAGAGCCAGGAAGCTCTGGTCCTGCGTGTACGCTGCGTGTCAACCTAGAAATGAGAGCCTGATGGCACAAGGCTTGTTTTCCCATTAGGAAAGCTCCGTTCATGCGGCCTCGAAGCTACCTGAAAAGCATTGTTGTTGCCTGGGTTTTCGTCACGGCCGACATGGTTCTGAGAAGAAAATGAGTTTTCATGGAAGAAACCTTGTGCTTCCAGTTCCTTGTTGGAAGCTCACCCTGCTCTGCTCTATACCAAAAGTGAAAGCCAACGTGAGCCCTAGCCTCGAAGTAAGGCCCTGATTTGCCTTGCCAATGGGGAGGCGTGCAGCAGCTCCATGAGGCCTTCCTCACTGTTCTGCTTGAGTTTCACGGTAGTAAGCCTTTCAAGACTCCTAGGGACCTTGCTTCAGCACCCGTTTCCGTACCAGAATATTGAGGAGACACAGGAAGCTCTAGTCCTGTTAAGCAACTTCCAGCCCCGTAGGCCTTTTGGAACACCCCAGTGTTGGCTAGAGAAAGGCAACACACTGCACTCTTCCTTGGCAGAGCCAGATTACCTCAGCTCCACACAGGATTCACGACCACACTTCTCGACGGTCCTCCATGCAGTGGATGTAACCTCATTCCCCTAGCTGAACTCTATTGAGAAAAACACTCTGCTTCTAATCCCGTTTCACTTTTTACACTTCGAGTCACGCATCCTCAAGGGGGTGGTCGGCTTGCATTCCAAGTACAATTTAAGCACCGTTCTTGGTGTAACACAGCAGGTCTTTTGAAGAGGCACAGGTCTCTAAGTCTCCCTCGCGCATCCTTGGTTTAGGCACTTTGCTGCACGCAGAGAACCGGTCGTAGAAAAAAGTTGATTCAGGGGAAGCCCCAGTGGGGATCGTGAATCTCTTTTGACGTGGTAGCATCAACATGTACTTATGCTGCGTGTCAACCTGGAAATGGGAGACTGAAGGCACAAAGCTTGTTTTCCCGTTTTGAAGGCTCCATTCATGCGGCCTCGAAGCTACCTGAAAAGCACGGTTGTTACCGTGCTTTTCCTTACAGCCGGCATGGCACATAGAAGAAAATGAGTTTTCTCGAAAGAAACCTTGTGCTTCCAGTTCCTACTTGGAACCTCACCCTGCTCTGCTCTATAGCAAACGTGAAAGTCAATGTGAGCACTAGCCTCGAAGTAAGGCCCTGATTATGCTGGCAAAACGGGAGGCGTGCAGCAGCTCCATGAGGCCTTCATCGCTGTTCTGCTTTAGTTGAACGGTAGTCAGCTCTCCAAGACTCCTAGGGACTTTGCTTAAGCAACCGTTTCGGTACCAGAACACTGCGTAGAGCCAGGAAGCTTTGGTCCTGCGTGTATGCTGCGTGTCTAC
>NW_026871586.1:0-88256 GCF_028564815.1 Eubalaena glacialis | reverse complement strand
AGCGAATTTCAAACCCTTGTTTTATGCATCACCCCACCTCACCTTTCCCGTTAAGCAGCCATAGTGTGTTTTCTAACTGTGTGACTCTGTTCTGTTTTGTAATTCAGTTCAAGTGTAGCGATTTTGACATTCCCTCTATAAGTGATATCTTAGGATAAGTGTCTTTTTCTCTGTGACTTATTTCACTGAGAGTCATCGTACCTAAATCCACTCATCCTGCTGCTACTAGCCTTATGACATTGATTTCATGGCTGAGTGATATTCCATTGTGCCTAAGTACCACAACTTCTTTATCCATTTTTCGCTTTCCTGGGATATTGAAGGTGTACCGAAGTGGAGGTTCTTGGAAACAGAGCAGCCCTAAACTTTGGGGTGCCTGTGTCTTGTTGATTTTTAGGTTTCCCGATTTATACGCCCATGAGTGGAAGTGCCCTATGCTCTCTAAGCTGTGCTTATTACATGTTTCAGGACACACCGTACACTTCTCCAGAGTGTCTGTTGGCAATTTACAGCCCGCCCATCAGCGTAGCAAGGCTCCCATGTCTCCATGGCCTGTCCTGCATTTCTGGCTTTTACACTTTTTTCAGCATGGCCCTTTTGACCGATGGCAAGCGAGACTTCTTTGTAGCGCTGATTTGCCTTTCCGGCTTGCCTGGTTGGCCAAAAAGGGCGTATGCGTTTTTTCCTGAATATATTCAGGAAAAAACGCATACGCCCTTTTTGGCCAAGGGCATCATTGTCAACGCTTTGCCGCTTTTCATGTGCTTTCAAGGCGAGTCGAGTCTGCCTCCTGAAATCTGTTTCCTGCAATTCTGCCTTGCTTTCAAATCCTCCTCGTTGCCTTCCCTCAATATATTTGTGGACGAGAGTTATCATTTATAACTCTGCAGGTTTGTGAGTTGCAGTGCCCCTGAGCTCCATTTGTCAACTCGCTTTTTTGGGAGCTGGCCGCCAAAGCGCAGGATTGCTTCAGGCCGTATTCTGGTTCCGGGGGGCAGGCTGAGCCTGTGGTTCATTCTTCTTCCTGATGGGAAAATAGAGTGACCTGTGCCTGTCCCAACACCTAGAGCTAGTCTCTCATTGGTTCCCCCTCTTCCCGTTCATCCTCAGGCCAAATTGCGACCTGTATGAAACAGGAGGTTAAAGGTGCTGATTCTCCAAGTAGGGAGATTGTTAGTAGAGCGGCTGGAATGGCGAACCCGAGCACAAGGAGAGGAGAAATGAGGTGCGTTTGAGAAACCTTTCCCGATCACACGGTGTACCATCTTCTGGGTTTCCCACGCATGTTTTCGATGTAGGAAGATGCCCTTGAACCTGGAGATTTGGGACCCACGGCATGGGTACCACGCAGTATGACTTTAAAGGGTCTGCGTTTGCTCACCCAAGCTCACCAATCCTCTCAGCCCCAAGAGTGTCCAGCCTCATGTCTCATCCAGCTGTGGGTCTAGATATGGTCAATCCAGGTTGCATCAGAGCCCCTGAACGGATTTTGTAAGAATTTCTCTCTCTTTCGCTGTCTTTGTTTTATGGGGTTTTTTTTAAGTAATCTATTTTTATAATGGGGTTTAGCTGCTTTTCACTGCTGTGTTTATGCCGCTTTACACCCTCTTGATTCACTTCCAGAGAGAGATCAATACATAGGTTTTAAGACTCTTACTAGTCAGATATATTCTTGGGCGGTGAATAGGGGCTGTTGAGTCCAGTTCACTGAGCAGGGAGTAGGTCTTGTCTATTACGTATTTGGCTTGTGGAACGGTATCTGAGCTAATTTCAAACCCTTGTTTTATGCATCACCCCACCTCACCTTTCCCGTTAAGCAGCCATAGTGTGTTTTCTAACTGTGTGACTCTGTTCTGTTTTGTAATTCAGTTCAAGTGTAGCGATTTTGACATTCCCTCTATAAGTGATATCTTAGGATAAGTGTCTTTTTCTCTGTGACTTATTTCACTGAGAGTCATCGTACCTAAATCCACTCATCCTGCTGCTACTAGCCTTATGACATTGATTTCATGGCTGAGTGATATTCCATTGTGCCTAAGTACCACAACTTCTTTATCCATTTTTCGCTTTCCTGGGATATTGAAGGTGTACCGAAGTGGAGGTTCTTGGAAACAGAGCAGCCCTAAACTTTGGGGTGCCTGTGTCTTGTTGATTTTTAGGTTTCCCGATTTATACGCCCATGAGTGGAAGTGCCCTATGCTCTCTAAGCTGTGCTTATTACATGTTTCAGGACACACCGTACACTTCTCCAGAGTGTCTGTTGGCAATTTACAGCCCGCCCATCAGCGTAGCAAGGCTCCCATGTCTCCATGGCCTGTCCTGCATTTCTGGCTTTTACACTTTTTTCAGCATGGCCCTTTTGACCGATGGCAAGCGAGACTTCTTTGTAGCGCTGATTTGCCTTTCCGGCTTGCCTGGTTGGCCAAAAAGGGCGTATGCGTTTTTTCCTGAATATATTCAGGAAAAAACGCATACGCCCTTTTTGGCCAAGGGCATCATTGTCAACGCTTTGCCGCTTTTCATGTGCTTTCAAGGCGAGTCGAGTCTGCCTCCTGAAACCTGTTTCCTGCAATTCTGCCTTGCTTTCAAATCCTCCTCGTTGCCTTCCCTCAATATATTTGTGGACGAGAGTTATCATTTATAACTCTGCAGGTTTGTGAGTTGCAGTGCCCCTGAGCTCCATTTGTCAACTCGCTTTTTTGGGAGCTGGCCGCCAAAGCGCAGGATTGCTTCAGGCCGTATTCTGGTTCCGGGGGGCAGGCTGAGCCTGTGGTTAATTCTTCTTCCTGATGGGAAAATAGAGTGACCTGTGCCTGTCCCAACACCTAGAGCTAGTCTCTCATTGGTTCCCCCTCTTCCCGTTCATCCTCAGGCCAAATTGCGACCTGTATGAAACAGGAGGTTAAAGGTGCTGATTCTCCAAGTAGGGAGATTGTTAGTAGAGCGGCTGGAATGGCGAACCCGAGCACAAGGAGAGGAGAAATGAGGTGCGTTTGAGAAACCTTTCCCGATCACACGGTGTACCATCTTCTGGGTTTCCCACGCATGTTTTCGATGTAGGAAGATGCCCTTGAACCTGGAGATTTGGGACCCACGGCATGGGTACCACGCAGTATGACTTTAAAGGGTCTGCGTTTGCTCACCCAAGCTCACCAATCCTCTCAGCCCCAAGAGTGTCCAGCCTCATGTCTCATCCAGCTGTGGGTCTAGATATGGTCAATCCAGGTTGCATCAGAGCCCCTGAACGGATTTTGTAAGAATTTCTCTCTCTTTCGCTGTCTTTGTTTTATGGGTTTTTTTTTAAGTAATCTATTTTTATAATGGGGTTTAGCTGCTTTTCACTGCTGTGTTTATGCCGCTTTACACCCTCTTGATTCACTTCCAGAGAGAGATCAATACATAGGTTTTAAGACTCTTACTAGTCAGATATATTCTTGGGCGGTGAATAGGGGCTGTTGAGTCCAGTTCACTGAGCAGGGAGTAGGTCTTGTCTATTACGTATTTGGCTTGTGGAACGGTATCTGAGCTAATTTCAAACCCTTGTTTTATGCATCATCCCACCTCACCTTTCCCGTTAAGCAGCCATAGTGTGTTTTGTAACTGTGTGACTCTGTTCTGTTTTGTAATTCAGTTCAAGTGTAGCGATTTTGACATTCCCTCTATAAGTGATATCTTAGGATAAGTGTCTTTTTCTCTGTGACTTATTTCACTGAGAGTCATCGTACCTAAATCCACTCATCCTGCTGCTACTAGCATTATGACATTGATTTCATGGCTGAGTGATATTCCATTGTGCCTAAGTACCACAACTTCTTTATCCATTTTTCGCTTTCCTGGGATATTGAAGGTGTACCGAAGTGGAGGTTCTTGGAAACAGAGCAGCCCTAAACTTTGGGGTGCCTGTGTCTTGTTGATTTTTAGGTTTCCCGATTTATACGCCCATGAGTGGAAGTGCCCTATGCTCTCTAAGCTGTGCTTATTACATGTTTCAGGACACACCGTACACTTCTCCAGAGTGGCTGTTGGCAATTTACAGCCCGCCCATCAGCGTAGCAAGGCTCCCATGTCACCATGGCCTGTCCTGCATTTCTGGCTTTTACACTTTTTTCAGCATGGCCCTTTTGACCGATGGCAAGCGAGACTTCTTTGTAGCGCTGATTTGCCTTTCCGGCTTGCCTGGTTGGCCAAAAAGGGCGTATGCGTTTTTTCCTGAATATATTCAGGAAAAAACGCATACGCCCTTTTTGGCCAAGGGCATCATTGTCAACGCTTTGCCGCTTTTCATGTGCCTTCAAGGCGAGTCGAGTCTGCCTCCTGAAACCTGTTTCCTGCAATTCTGCCTTGCTTTCAAATCCTCCTCGTTGCCTTCCCTCAATATATTTGTGGACGAGAGTTATCATTTATAACTCTGCAGGTTTGTGAGTTGCAGTGCCCCTGAGCTCCATTTGTCAACTCGCTTTTTTGGGAGCTGGCCGCCAAAGCGCAGGATTGCTTCAGGCCGTATTCTGGTTCCGGGGGGCAGGCTGAGCCTGTGGTTCATTCTTCTTCCCGATGGGAAAATAGAGTGACCTGTGCCTGTCCCAACACCTAGAGCTAGTCTCTCATTGGTTCCCCCTCTTCCCGTTCATCCTCAGGCCAAATTGCGACCTGTATGAAACAGGAGGTTAAAGGTGCTGATTCTCCAAGTAGGGAGATTGTTAGTAGAGCGGCTGGAATGGCGAACCCGAGCACAAGGAGAGGAGAAATGAGGTGCGTTTGAGAAACCTTTCCCGATCACACGGTGTACCATCTTCTGGGTTTCCCACGCATGTTTTCGATGTAGGAAGATGCCCTTGAACCTGGAGATTTGGGACCCACGGCATGGGTACCACGCAGTATGACTTTAAAGGGTCTGCGTTTGCTCACCCAAGCTCACCAATCCTCTCAGCCCCAAGAGTGTCCAGCCTCATGTCTCATCCAGCTGTGGGTCTAGATATGGTCAATCCAGGTTGCATCAGAGCCCCTGAACGGATTTTGTAAGAATTTCTCTCTCTTTCGCTGTCTTTGTTTTATGGGGTTTTTTTTAAGTAATCTATTTTTATAATGGGGTTTAGCTGCTTTTCACTGCTGTGTTTATGCCGCTTTACACCCTCTTGATTCACTTCCAGAGAGAGATCAATACATAGGTTTTAAGACTCTTACTAGTCAGATATATTCTTGGGCGGTGAATAGGGGCTGTTGAGTCCAGTTCACTGAGCAGGGAGTAGGTCTTGTCTATTACGTATTTGGCTTGTGGAACGGTATCTGAGCTAATTTCAAACCCTTGTTTTATGCATCACCCCACCTCACCTTTCCCGTTAAGCAGCCATAGTGTGTTTTCTAACTGTGTGACTCTGTTCTGTTTTGTAATTCAGTTCAAGTGTAGCGATTTTGACATTCCCTCTATAAGTGATATCTTAGGATAAGTGTCTTTTTCTCTGTGACTTATTTCACTGAGAGTCATCGTACCTAAATCCACTCATCCTGCTGCTACTAGCCTTATGACATTGATTTCATGGCTGAGTGATATTCCATTGTGCCTAAGTACCACAACTTCTTTATCCATTTTTCGCTTTCCTGGGATATTGAAGGTGTACCGAAGTGGAGGTTCTTGGAAACAGAGCAGCCCTAAACTTTGGGGTGCCTGTGTCTTGTTGATTTTTAGGTTTCCCGATTTATACGCCCATGAGTGGAAGTGCCCTATGCTCTCTAAGCTGTGCTTATTACATGTTTCAGGACACACCGTACACTTCTCCAGAGTGGCTGTTGGCAATTTACAGCCCGCCCATCAGCGTAGCAAGGCTCCCATGTCTCCATGGCCTGTCCTGCATTTCTGGCTTTTACACTTTTTTCAGCATGGCCCTTTTGACCGATGGCAAGCGAGACTTCTTTGTAGCGCTGATTTGCCTTTCCGGCTTGCCTGGTTGGCCAAAAAGGGCGTATGCGTTTTTTCCTGAATATATTCAGGAAAAAACGCATACGCCCTTTTTGGCCAAGGGCATCATTGTCAACGCTTTGCCGCTTTTCATGTGCTTTCAAGGCGAGTCGAGTCTGCCTCCTGAAACCTGTTTCCTGCAATTCTGCCTTGCTTTCAAATCCTCCTCGTTGCCTTCCCTCAATATATTTGTGGACGAGAGTTATCATTTATAACTCTGCAGGTTTGTGAGTTGCAGTGCCCCTGAGCTCCATTTGTCAACTCGCTTTTTTGGGAGCTGGCCGCCAAAGCGCAGGATTGCTTCAGGCCGTATTCTGGTTCCGGGGGGCAGGCTGAGCCTGTGGTTCATTCTTCTTCCTGATGGGAAAATAGAGTGACCTGTGCCTGTCCCAACACCTAGAGCTAGTCTCTCATTGGTTCCCCCTCTTCCCGTTCATCCTCAGGCCAAATTGCGACCTGTATGAAACAGGAGGTTAAAGGTGCTGATTCTCCAAGTAGGGAGATTGTTAGTAGAGCGGCTGGAATGGCGAACCCGAGCACAAGGAGAGGAGAAATGAGGTGCGTTTGAGAAACCTTTCCCGATCACACGGTGTACCATCTTCTGGGTTTCCCACGCATGTTTTCGATGTAGGAAGATGCCCTTGAACCTGGAGATTTGGGACCCACGGCATGGGTACCACGCAGTATGACTTTAAAGGGTCTGCGTTTGCTCACCCAAGCTCACCAATCCTCTCAGCCCCAAGAGTGTCCAGCCTCATGTCTCATCCAGCTGTGGGTCTAGATATGGTCAATCCAGGTTGCATCAGAGCCCCTGAACGGATTTTGTAAGAATTTCTCTCTCTTTCGCTGTCTTTGTTTTATGGGGTTTTTTTTAAGTAATCTATTTTTATAATGGGGTTTAGCTGCTTTTCACTGCTGTGTTTATGCCGCTTTACACCCTCTTGATTCACTTCCAGAGAGAGATCAATACATAGGTTTTAAGACTCTTACTAGTCAGATATATTCTTGGGCGGTGAATAGGGGCTGTTGAGTCCAGTTCACTGAGCAGGGAGTAGGTCTTGTCTATTACGTATTTGGCTTGTGGAACGGTATCTGAGCTAATTTCAAACCCTTGTTTTATGCATCACCCCACCTCACCTTTCCCGTTAAGCAGCCATAGTGTGTTTTGTAAATGTGTGACTCTGTTCTGTTTTGTAATTCAGTTCAAGTGTAGCGATTTTGACATTCCCTCTATAAGTGATATCTTAGGATAAGTGTCTTTTTCTCTGTGACTTATTTCACTGAGAGTCATCGTACCTAAATCCACTCATCCTGCTGCTACTAGCCTTATGACATTGATTTCATGGCTGAGTGATATTCCATTGTGCCTAAGTACCACAACTTCTTTATCCATTTTTCGCTTTCCTGGGATATTGAAGGTGTACCGAAGTGGAGGTTCTTGGAAACAGAGCAGCCCTAAACTTTGGGGTGCCTGTGTCTTGTTGATTTTTAGGTTTCCCGATTTATACGCCCATGAGTGGAAGTGCCCTATGCTCTCTAAGCTGTGCTTATTACATGTTTCAGGACACACCGTACACTTCTCCAGAGTGGCTGTTGGCAATTTACAGCCCGCCCATCAGCGTAGCAAGGCTCCCATGTCTCCATGGCCTGTCCTGCATTTCTGGCTTTTACACTTTTTTCAGCATGGCCCTTTTGACCGATGGCAAGCGAGACTTCTTTGTAGCGCTGATTTGCCTTTCCGGCTTGCCTGGTTGGCCAAAAAGGGCGTATGCGTTTTTTCCTGAATATATTCAGGAAAAAACGCATACGCCCTTTTTGGCCAAGGGCATCATTGTCAACGCTTTGCCGCTTTTCATGTGCTTTCAAGGCGAGTCGAGTCTGCCTCCTGAAACCTGTTTCCTGCAATTCTGCCTTGCTTTCAAATCCTCCTCGTTGCCTTCCCTCAATATATTTGTGGACGAGAGTTATCATTTATAACTCTGCAGGTTTGTGAGTTGCAGTGCCCCTGAGCTCCATTTGTCAACTCGCTTTTTTGGGAGCTGGCCGCCAAAGCGCAGGATTGCTTCAGGCCGTATTCTGGTTCCGGGGGGCAGGCTGAGCCTGTGGTTCATTCTTCTTCCCGATGGGAAAATAGAGTGACCTGTGCCTGTCCCAACACCTAGAGCTAGTCTCTCATTGGTTCCCCCTCTTCCCGTTCATCCTCAGGCCAAATTGCGACCTGTATGAAACAGGAGGTTAAAGGTGCTGATTCTCCAAGTAGGGAGATTGTTAGTAGAGCGGCTGGAATGGCGAACCCGAGCACAAGGAGAGGAGAAATGAGGTGCGTTTGAGAAACCTTTCCCGATCACACGGTGTACCATCTTCTGGGTTTCCCACGCATGTTTTCGATGTAGGAAGATGCCCTTGAACCTGGAGATTTGGGACCCACGGCATGGGTACCACGCAGTATGACTTTAAAGGGTCTGCGTTTGCTCACCCAAGCTCACCAATCCTCTCAGCCCCAAGAGTGTCCAGCCTCATGTCTCATCCAGCTGTGGGTCTAGATATGGTCAATCCAGGTTGCATCAGAGCCCCTGAACGGATTTTGTAAGAATTTCTCTCTCTTTCACTGTCTTTGTTTTATGGGGTTTTTTTTAAGTAATCTATTTTTATAATGGGGTTTAGCTGCTTTTCACTGCTGTGTTTATGCCGCTTTACACCCTCTTGATTCACTTCCAGAGAGAGATCAATACATAGGTTTTAAGACTCTTACTAGTCAGATATATTCTTGGGCGGTGAATAGGGGCTGTTGAGTCCAGTTCACTGAGCAGGGAGTAGGTCTTGTCTATTACATATTTGGCTTGTGGAACGGTATCTGAGCTAATTTCAAACCCTTGTTTTATGCATCACCCCACCTCACCTTTCCCGTTAAGCAGCCATAGTGTGTTTTGTAAATGTGTGACTCTGTTCTGTTTTGTAATTCAGTTCAAGTGTAGCGATTTTGACATTCCCTCTATAAGTGATATCTTAGGATAAGTGTCTTTTTCTCTGTGACTTATTTCACTGAGAGTCATCGTACCTAAATCCACTCATCCTGCTGCTACTAGCCTTATGACATTGATTTCATGGCTGAGTGATATTCCATTGTGCCTAAGTACCACAACTTCTTTATCCATTTTTCGCTTTCCTGGGATATTGAAGGTGTACCGAAGTGGAGGTTCTTGGAAACAGAGCAGCCCTAAACTTTGGGGTGCCTGTGTCTTGTTGATTTTTAGGTTTCCCGATTTATACGCCCATGAGTGGAAGTGCCCTATGCTCTCTAAGCTGTGCTTATTACATGTTTCAGGACACACCGTACACTTCTCCAGAGTGGCTGTTGGCAATTTACAGCCCGCCCATCAGCGTAGCAAGGCTCCCATGTCTCCATGGCCTGTCCTGCATTTCTGGCTTTTACACTTTTTTCAGCATGGCCCTTTTGACCGATGGCAAGCGAGACTTCTTTGTAGCGCTGATTTGCCTTTCCGGCTTGCCTGGTTGGCCAAAAAGGGCGTATGCGTTTTTTCCTGAATATATTCAGGAAAAAACGCATACGCCCTTTTTGGCCAAGGGCATCATTGTCAACGCTTTGCCGCTTTTCATGTGCCTTCAAGGCGAGTCGAGTCTGCCTCCTGAAACCTGTTTCCTGCAATTCTGCCTTGCTTTCAAATCCTCCTCGTTGCCTTCCCTCAATATATTTGTGGACGAGAGTTATCATTTATAACTCTGCAGGTTTGTGAGTTGCAGTGCCCCTGAGCTCCATTTGTCAACTCGCTTTTTTGGGAGCTGGCCGCCAAAGCGCAGGATTGCTTCAGGCCGTATTCTGGTTCCGGGGGGCAGGCTGAGCCTGTGGTTCATTCTTCTTCCTGATGGGAAAATAGAGTGACCTGTGCCTGTCCCAACACCTAGAGCTAGTCTCTCATTGGTTCCCCCTCTTCCCGTTCATCCTCAGGCCAAATTGCGACCTGTATGAAACAGGAGGTTAAAGGTGCTGATTCTCCAAGTAGGGAGATTGTTAGTAGAGCGGCTGGAATGGCGAACCCGAGCACAAGGAGAGGAGAAATGAGGTGCGTTTGAGAAACCTTTCCCGATCACACGGTGTACCATCTTCTGGGTTTCCCACGCATGTTTTCGATGTAGGAAGATGCCCTTGAACCTGGAGATTTGGGACCCACGGCATGGGTACCACGCAGTATGACTTTAAAGGGTCTGCGTTTGCTCACCCAAGCTCACCAATCCTCTCAGCCCCAAGAGTGTCCAGCCTCATGTCTCATCCAGCTGTGGGTCTAGATATGGTCAATCCAGGTTGCATCAGAGCCCCTGAACGGATTTTGTAAGAATTTCTCTCTCTTTCACTGTCTTTGTTTTATGGGGTTTTTTTTTAAGTAATCTATTTTTATAATGGGGTTTAGCTGCTTTTCACTGCTGTGTTTATGCCGCTTTACACCCTCTTGATTCACTTCCAGAGAGAGATCAATACATAGGTTTTAAGACTCTTACTAGTCAGATATATTCTTGGGCGGTGAATAGGGGCTGTTGAGTCCAGTTCACTGAGCAGGGAGTAGGTCTTGTCTATTACATATTTGGCTTGTGGAACGGTATCTGAGCTAATTTCAAACCCTTGTTTTATGCATCACCCCACCTCACCTTTCCCGTTAAGCAGCCATAGTGTGTTTTCTAACTGTGTGACTCTGTTCTGTTTTGTAATTCAGTTCAAGTGTAGCGATTTTGACATTCCCTCTATAAGTGATATCTTAGGATAAGTGTCTTTTTCTCTGTGACTTATTTCACTGAGAGTCATCGTACCTAAATCCACTCATCCTGCTGCTACTAGCCTTATGACATTGATTTCATGGCTGAGTGATATTCCATTGTGCCTAAGTACCACAACTTCTTTATCCATTTTTCGCTTTCCTGGGATATTGAAGGTGTACCGAAGTGGAGGTTCTTGGAAACAGAGCAGCCCTAAACTTTGGGGTGCCTGTGTCTTGTTGATTTTTAGGTTTCCCGATTTATACGCCCATGAGTGGAAGTGCCCTATGCTCTCTAAGCTGTGCTTATTACATGTTTCAGGACACACCGTACACTTCTCCAGAGTGGCTGTTGGCAATTTACAGCCCGCCCATCAGCGTAGCAAGGCTCCCATGTCTCCATGGCCTGTCCTGCATTTCTGGTTTTTACACTTTTTTCAGCATGGCCCTTTTGACCGATGGCAAGCGAGACTTCTTTGTAGCGCTGATTTGCCTTTCCGGCTTGCCTGGTTGGCCAAAAAGGGCGTATGCGTTTTTTCCTGAATATATTCAGGAAAAAACGCATACGCCCTTTTTGGCCAAGGGCATCATTGTCAACGCTTTGCCGCTTTTCATGTGCCTTCAAGGCGAGTCGAGTCTGCCTCCTGAAACCTGTTTCCTGCAATTCTGCCTTGCTTTCAAATCCTCCTCGTTGCCTTCCCTCAATATATTTGTGGACGAGAGTTATCATTTATAACTCTGCAGGTTTGTGAGTTGCAGTGCCCCTGAGCTCCATTTGTCAACTCGCTTTTTTGGGAGCTGGCCGCCAAAGCGCAGGATTGCTTCAGGCCGTATTCTGGTTCCGGGGGGCAGGCTGAGCCTGTGGTTCATTCTTCTTCCTGATGGGAAAATAGAGTGACCTGTGCCTGTCCCAACACCTAGAGCTAGTCTCTCATTGGTTCCCCCTCTTCCCGTTCATCCTCAGGCCAAATTGCGACCTGTATGAAACAGGAGGTTAAAGGTGCTGATTCTCCAAGTAGGGAGATTGTTAGTAGAGCGGCTGGAATGGCGAACCCGAGCACAAGGAGAGGAGAAATGAGGTGCGTTTGAGAAACCTTTCCCGATCACACGGTGTACCATCTTCTGGGTTTCCCACGCATGTTTTCGATGTAGGAAGATGCCCTTGAACCTGGAGATTTGGGACCCACGGCATGGGTACCACGCAGTATGACTTTAAAGGGTCTGCGTTTGCTCACCCAAGCTCACCAATCCTCTCAGCCCCAAGAGTGTCCAGCCTCATGTCTCATCCAGCTGTGGGTCTAGATATGGTCAATCCAGGTTGCATCAGAGCCCCTGAACGGATTTTGTAAGAATTTCTCTCTCTTTCGCTGTCTTTGTTTTATGGGGTTTTTTTTAAGTAATCTATTTTTATAATGGGGTTTAGCTGCTTTTCACTGCTGTGTTTATGCCGCTTTACACCCTCTTGATTCACTTCCAGAGAGAGATCAATACATAGGTTTTAAGACTCTTACTAGTCAGATATATTCTTGGGCGGTGAATAGGGGCTGTTGAGTCCAGTTCACTGAGCAGGGAGTAGGTCTTGTCTATTACATATTTGGCTTGTGGAACGGTATCTGAGCGAATTTCAAACCCTTGTTTTATGCATCACCCCACCTCACCTTTCCCGTTAAGCAGCCATAGTGTGTTTTCTAACTGTGTGACTCTGTTCTGTTTTGTAATTCAGTTCAAGTGTAGCGATTTTGACATTCCCTCTATAAGTGATATCTTAGGATAAGTGTCTTTTTCTCTGTGACTTATTTCACTGAGAGTCATCGTACCTAAATCCACTCATCCTGCTGCTACTAGCCTTATGACATTGATTTCATGGCTGAGTGATATTCCATTGTGCCTAAGTACCACAACTTCTTTATCCATTTTTCGCTTTCCTGGGATATTGAAGGTGTACCGAAGTGGAGGTTCTTGGAAACAGAGCAGCCCTAAACTTTGGGGTGCCTGTGTCTTGTTGATTTTTAGGTTTCCCGATTTATACGCCCATGAGTGGAAGTGCCCTATGCTCTCTAAGCTGTGCTTATTACATGTTTCAGGACACACCGTACACTTCTCCAGAGTGGCTGTTGGCAATTTACAGCCCGCCCATCAGCGTAGCAAGGCTCCCATGTCTCCATGGCCTGTCCTGCATTTCTGGCTTTTACACTTTTTTCAGCATGGCCCTTTTGACCGATGGCAAGCGAGACTTCTTTGTAGCGCTGATTTGCCTTTCCGGCTTGCCTGGTTGGCCAAAAAGGGCGTATGCGTTTTTTCCTGAATATATTCAGGAAAAAACGCATACGCCCTTTTTGGCCAAGGGCATCATTGTCAACGCTTTGCCGCTTTTCATGTGCTTTCAAGGCGAGTCGAGTCTGCCTCCTGAAACCTGTTTCCTGCAATTCTGCCTTGCTTTCAAATCCTCCTCGTTGCCTTCCCTCAATATATTTGTGGACGAGAGTTATCATTTATAACTCTGCAGGTTTGTGAGTTGCAGTGCCCCTGAGCTCCATTTGTCAACTCGCTTTTTTGGGAGCTGGCCGCCAAAGCGCAGGATTGCTTCAGGCCGTATTCTGGTTCCGGGGGGCAGGCTGAGCCTGTGGTTCATTCTTCTTCCCGATGGGAAAATAGAGTGACCTGTGCCTGTCCCAACACCTAGAGCTAGTCTCTCATTGGTTCCCCCTCTTCCCGTTCATCCTCAGGCCAAATTGCGACCTGTATGAAACAGGAGGTTAAAGGTGCTGATTCTCCAAGTAGGGAGATTGTTAGTAGAGCGGCTGGAATGGCGAACCCGAGCACAAGGAGAGGAGAAATGAGGTGCGTTTGAGAAACCTTTCCCGATCACACGGTGTACCATCTTCTGGGTTTCCCACGCATGTTTTCGATGTAGGAAGATGCCCTTGAACCTGGAGATTTGGGACCCACGGCATGGGTACCACGCAGTATGACTTTAAAGGGTCTGCGTTTGCTCACCCAAGCTCACCAATCCTCTCAGCCCCAAGAGTGTCCAGCCTCATGTCTCATCCAGCTGTGGGTCTAGATATGGTCAATCCAGGTTGCATCAGAGCCCCTGAACGGATTTTGTAAGAATTTCTCTCTCTTTCGCTGTCTTTGTTTTATGGGGTTTTTTTTAAGTAATCTATTTTTATAATGGGGTTTAGCTGCTTTTCACTGCTGTGTTTATGCCGCTTTACACCCTCTTGATTCACTTCCAGAGAGAGATCAATACATAGGTTTTAAGACTCTTACTAGTCAGATATATTCTTGGGCGGTGAATAGGGGCTGTTGAGTCCAGTTCACTGAGCAGGGAGTAGGTCTTGTCTATTACGTATTTGGCTTGTGGAACGGTATCTGAGCTAATTTCAAACCCTTGTTTTATGCATCACCCCACCTCACCTTTCCCGTTAAGCAGCCATAGTGTGTTTTCTAACTGTGTGACTCTGTTCTGTTTTGTAATTCAGTTCAAGTGTAGCGATTTTGACATTCCCTCTATAAGTGATATCTTAGGATAAGTGTCTTTTTCTCTGTGACTTATTTCACTGAGAGTCATCGTACCTAAATCCACTCATCCTGCTGCTACTAGCCTTATGACATTGATTTCATGGCTGAGTGATATTCCATTGTGCCTAAGTACCACAACTTCTTTATCCATTTTTCGCTTTCCTGGGATATTGAAGGTGTACCGAAGTGGAGGTTCTTGGAAACAGAGCAGCCCTAAACTTTGGGGTGCCTGTGTCTTGTTGATTTTTAGGTTTCCCGATTTATACGCCCATGAGTGGAAGTGCCCTATGCTCTCTAAGCTGTGCTTATTACATGTTTCAGGACACACCGTACACTTCTCCAGAGTGGCTGTTGGCAATTTACAGCCCGCCCATCAGCGTAGCAAGGCTCCCATGTCTCCATGGCCTGTCCTGCATTTCTGGCTTTTACACTTTTTTCAGCATGGCCCTTTTGACCGATGGCAAGCGAGACTTCTTTGTAGCGCTGATTTGCCTTTCCGGCTTGCCTGGTTGGCCAAAAAGGGCGTATGCGTTTTTTCCTGAATATATTCAGGAAAAAACGCATACGCCCTTTTTGGCCAAGGGCATCATTGTCAACGCTTTGCCGCTTTTCATGTGCTTTCAAGGCGAGTCGAGTCTGCCTCCTGAAACCTGTTTCCTGCAATTCTGCCTTGCTTTCAAATCCTCCTCGTTGCCTTCCCTCAATATATTTGTGGACGAGAGTTATCATTTATAACTCTGCAGGTCTGTGAGTTGCAGTGCCCCTGAGCTCCATTTGTCAACTCGCTTTTTTGGGAGCTGGCCGCCAAAGCGCAGGATTGCTTCAGGCCGTATTCTGGTTCCGGGGGGCAGGCTGAGCCTGTGGTTCATTCTTCTTCCCGATGGGAAAATAGAGTGACCTGTGCCTGTCCCAACACCTAGAGCTAGTCTCTCATTGGTTCCCCCTCTTCCCGTTCATCCTCAGGCCAAATTGCGACCTGTATGAAACAGGAGGTTAAAGGTGCTGATTCTCCAAGTAGGGAGATTGTTAGTAGAGCGGCTGGAATGGCGAACCCGAGCACAAGGAGAGGAGAAATGAGGTGCATTTGAGAAACCTTTCCCGATCACACGGTGTACCATCTTCTGGGTTTCCCACGCATGTTTTCGATGTAGGAAGATGCCCTTGAACCTGGAGATTTGGGACCCACGGCATGGGTACCACGCAGTATGACTTTAAAGGGTCTGCGTTTGCTCACCCAAGCTCACCAATCCTCTCAGCCCCAAGAGTGTCCAGCCTCATGTCTCATCCAGCTGTGGGTCTAGATATGGTCAATCCAGGTTGCATCAGAGCCCCTGAACGGATTTTGTAAGAATTTCTCTCTCTTTCGCTGTCTTTGTTTTATGGGGTTTTTTTAAAGTAATCTATTTTTATAATGGGGTTTAGCTGCTTTTCACTGCTGTGTTTATGCCGCTTTACACCCTCTTGATTCACTTCCAGAGAGAGATCAATACATAGGTTTTAAGACTCTTACTAGTCAGATATATTCTTGGGCGGTGAATAGGGGCTGTTGAGTCCAGTTCACTGAGCAGGGAGTAGGTCTTGTCTATTACGTATTTGGCTTGTGGAACGGTATCTGAGCTAATTTCAAACCCTTGTTTTATGCATCACCCCACCTCACCTTTCCCGTTAAGCAGCCATAGTGTGTTTTCTAAATGTGTGACTCTGTTCTGTTTTGTAATTCAGTTCAAGTGTAGCGATTTTGACATTCCCTCTATAAGTGATATCTTAGGATAAGTGTCTTTTTCTCTGTGACTTATTTCACTGAGAGTCATCGTACCTAAATCCACTCATCCTGCTGCTACTAGCCTTATGACATTGATTTCATGGCTGAGTGATATTCCATTGTGCCTAAGTACCACAACTTCTTTATCCATTTTTCGCTTTCCTGGGATATTGAAGGTGTACCGAAGTGGAGGTTCTTGGAAACAGAGCAGCCCTAAACTTTGGGGTGCCTGTGTCTTGTTGATTTTTAGGTTTCCCGATTTATACGCCCATGAGTGGAAGTGCCCTATGCTCTCTAAGCTGTGCTTATTACATGTTTCAGGACACACCGTACACTTCTCCAGAGTGGCTGTTGGCAATTTACAGCCCGCCCATCAGCGTAGCAAGGCTCCCATGTCTCCATGGCCTGTCCTGCATTTCTGGCTTTTACACTTTTTTCAGCATGGCCCTTTTGACCGATGGCAAGCGAGACTTCTTTGTAGCGCTGATTTGCCTTTCCGGCTTGCCTGGTTGGCCAAAAAGGGCGTATGCGTTTTTTCCTGAATATATTCAGGAAAAAACGCATACGCCCTTTTTGGCCAAGGGCATCATTGTCAACGCTTTGCCGCTTTTCATGTGCTTTCAAGGCGAGTCGAGTCTGCCTCCTGAAACCTGTTTCCTGCAATTCTGCCTTGCTTTCAAATCCTCCTCGTTGCCTTCCCTCAATATATTTGTGGACGAGAGTTATCATTTATAACTCTGCAGGTCTGTGAGTTGCAGTGCCCCTGAGCTCCATTTGTCAACTCGCTTTTTTGGGAGCTGGCCGCCAAAGCGCAGGATTGCTTCAGGCCGTATTCTGGTTCCGGGGGGCAGGCTGAGCCTGTGGTTCATTCTTCTTCCCGATGGGAAAATAGAGTGACCTGTGCCTGTCCCAACACCTAGAGCTAGTCTCTCATTGGTTCCCCCTCTTCCCGTTCATCCTCAGGCCAAATTGCGACCTGTATGAAACAGGAGGTTAAAGGTGCTGATTCTCCAAGTAGGGAGATTGTTAGTAGAGCGGCTGGAATGGCGAACCCGAGCACAAGGAGAGGAGAAATGAGGTGCATTTGAGAAACCTTTCCCGATCACACGGTGTACCATCTTCTGGGTTTCCCACGCATGTTTTCGATGTAGGAAGATGCCCTTGAACCTGGAGATTTGGGACCCACGGCATGGGTACCACGCAGTATGACTTTAAAGGGTCTGCGTTTGCTCACCCAAGCTCACCAATCCTCTCAGCCCCAAGAGTGTCCAGCCTCATGTCTCATCCAGCTGTGGGTCTAGATATGGTCAATCCAGGTTGCATCAGAGCCCCTGAACGGATTTTGTAAGAATTTCTCTCTCTTTCGCTGTCTTTGTTTTATGGGGTTTTTTTTAAGTAATCTATTTTTATAATGGGGTTTAGCTGCTTTTCACTGCTGTGTTTATGCCGCTTTACACCCTCTTGATTCACTTCCAGAGAGAGATCAATACATAGGTTTTAAGACTCTTACTAGTCAGATATATTCTTGGGCGGTGAATAGGGGCTGTTGAGTCCAGTTCACTGAGCAGGGAGTAGGTCTTGTCTATTACGTATTTGGCTTGTGGAACGGTATCTGAGCTAATTTCAAACCCTTGTTTTATGCATCACCCCACCTCACCTTTCCCGTTAAGCAGCCATAGTGTGTTTTCTAACTGTGTGACTCTGTTCTGTTTTGTAATTCAGTTCAAGTGTAGCGATTTTGACATTCCCTCTATAAGTGATATCTTAGGATAAGTGTCTTTTTCTCTGTGACTTATTTCACTGAGAGTCATCGTACCTAAATCCACTCATCCTGCTGCTACTAGCCTTATGACATTGATTTCATGGCTGAGTGATATTCCATTGTGCCTAAGTACCACAACTTCTTTATCCATTTTTCGCTTTCCTGGGATATTGAAGGTGTACCGAAGTGGAGGTTCTTGGAAACAGAGCAGCCCTAAACTTTGGGGTGCCTGTGTCTTGTTGATTTTTAGGTTTCCCGATTTATACGCCCATGAGTGGAAGTGCCCTATGCTCTCTAAGCTGTGCTTATTACATGTTTCAGGACACACCGTACGCTTCTCCAGAGTGGCTGTTGGCAATTTACAGCCCGCCCATCAGCGTAGCAAGGCTCCCATGTCTCCATGGCCTGTCCTGCATTTCTGGCTTTTACACTTTTTTCAGCATGGCCCTTTTGACCGATGGCAAGCGAGACTTCTTTGTAGCGCTGATTTGCCTTTCCGGCTTGCCTGGTTGGCCAAAAAGGGCGTATGCGTTTTTTCCTGAATATATTCAGGAAAAAACGCATACGCCCTTTTTGGCCAAGGGCATCATTGTCAACGCTTTGCCGCTTTTCATGTGCCTTCAAGGCGAGTCGAGTCTGCCTCCTGAAACCTGTTTCCTGCAATTCTGCCTTGCTTTCAAATCCTCCTCGTTGCCTTCCCTCAATATATTTGTGGACGAGAGTTATCATTTATAACTCTGCAGGTTTGTGAGTTGCAGTGCCCCTGAGCTCCATTTGTCAACTCGCTTTTTTGGGAGCTGGCCGCCAAAGCGCAGGATTGCTTCAGGCCGTATTCTGGTTCCGGGGGGCAGGCTGAGCCTGTGGTTCATTCTTCTTCCCGATGGGAAAATAGAGTGACCTGTGCCTGTCCCAACACCTAGAGCTAGTCTCTCATTGGTTCCCCCTCTTCCCGTTCATCCTCAGGCCAAATTGCGACCTGTATGAAACAGGAGGTTAAAGGTGCTGATTCTCCAAGTAGGGAGATTGTTAGTAGAGCGGCTGGAATGGCGAACCCGAGCACAAGGAGAGGAGAAATGAGGTGCGTTTGAGAAACCTTTCCCGATCACACGGTGTACCATCTTCTGGGTTTCCCACGCATGTTTTCGATGTAGGAAGATGCCCTTGAACCTGGAGATTTGGGACCCACGGCATGGGTACCACGCAGTATGACTTTAAAGGGTCTGCGTTTGCTCACCCAAGCTCACCAATCCTCTCAGCCCCAAGAGTGTCCAGCCTCATGTCTCATCCAGCTGTGGGTCTAGATATGGTCAATCCAGGTTGCATCAGAGCCCCTGAACGGATTTTGTAAGAATTTCTCTCTCTTTCGCTGTCTTTGTTTTATGGGGTTTTTTTAAAGTAATCTATTTTTATAATGGGGTTTAGCTGCTTTTCACTGCTGTGTTTATGCCGCTTTACACCCTCTTGATTCACTTCCAGAGAGAGATCAATACATAGGTTTTAAGACTCTTACTAGTCAGATATATTCTTGGGCGGTGAATAGGGGCTGTTGAGTCCAGTTCACTGAGCAGGGAGTAGGTCTTGTCTATTACGTATTTGGCTTGTGGAACGGTATCTGAGCTAATTTCAAACCCTTGTTTTATGCATCACCCCACCTCACCTTTCCCGTTAAGCAGCCATAGTGTGTTTTCTAAATGTGTGACTCTGTTCTGTTTTGTAATTCAGTTCAAGTGTAGCGATTTTGACATTCCCTCTATAAGTGATATCTTAGGATAAGTGTCTTTTTCTCTGTGACTTATTTCACTGAGAGTCATCGTACCTAAATCCACTCATCCTGCTGCTACTAGCCTTATGACATTGATTTCATGGCTGAGTGATATTCCATTGTGCCTAAGTACCACAACTTCTTTACCCATTTTTCGCTTTCCTGGGATATTGAAGGTGTACCGAAGTGGAGGTTCTTGGAAACAGAGCAGCCCTAAACTTTGGGGTGCCTGTGTCTTGTTGATTTTTAGGTTTCCTGATTTATACGCCCATGAGTGGAAGTGCCCTATGCTCTCTAAGCTGTGCTTATTACATGTTTCAGGACACACCGTACACTTCTCCAGAGTGGCTGTTGGCAATTTACAGCCCGCCCATCAGCGTAGCAAGGCTCCCATGTCTCCATGGCCTGTCCTGCATTTCTGGCTTTTACACTTTTTTCAGCATGGCCCTTTTGACCGATGGCAAGCGAGACTTCTTTGTAGCGCTGATTTGCCTTTCCGGCTTGCCTGGTTGGCCAAAAAGGGCGTATGCGTTTCTTCCTGAATATATTCAGGAAAAAACGCATACGCCCTTTTTGGCCAAGGGCATCATTGTCAACGCTTTGCCGCTTTTCATGTGCTTTCAAGGCGAGTCGAGTCTGCCTCCTGAAACCTGTTTCCTGCAATTCTGCCTTGCTTTCAAATCCTCCTCGTTGCCTTCCCTCAATATATTTGTGGACGAGAGTTATCATTTATAACTCTGCAGGTGTGTGAGTTGCAGTGCCCCTGAGCTCCATTTGTCAACTCGCTTTTTTGGGAGCTGGCCGCCAAAGCGCAGGATTGCTTCAGGCCGTATTCTGGTTCCGGGGGGCAGGCTGAGCCTGTGGTTCATTCTTCTTCCCGATGGGAAAATAGAGTGACCTGTGCCTGTCCCAACACCTAGAGCTAGTCTCTCATTGGTTCCCCCTCTTCCCGTTCATCCTCAGGCCAAATTGCGACCTGTATGAAACAGGAGGTTAAAGGTGCTGATTCTCCAAGTAGGGAGATTGTTAGTAGAGCGGCTGGAATGGCGAACCCGAGCACAAGGAGAGGAGAAATGAGGTGCGTTTGAGAAACCTTTCCCGATCACACGGTGTACCATCTTCTGGGTTTCCCACGCATGTTTTCGATGTAGGAAGATGCCCTTGAACCTGGAGATTTGGGACCCACGGCATGGGTACCACGCAGTATGACTTTAAAGGGTCTGCGTTTGCTCACCCAAGCTCACCAATCCTCTCAGCCCCAAGAGTGTCCAGCCTCATGTCTCATCCAGCTGTGGGTCTAGATATGGTCAATCCAGGTTGCATCAGAGCCCCTGAACGGATTTTGTAAGAATTTCTCTCTCTTTCGCTGTCTTTGTTTTATGGGTTTTTTTTTAAGTAATCTATTTTTATAATGGGGTTTAGCTGCTTTTCACTGCTGTGTTTATGCCGCTTTACACCCTCTTGATTCACTTCCAGAGAGAGATCAATACATAGGTTTTAAGACTCTTACTAGTCAGATATATTCTTGGGCGGTGAATAGGGGCTGTTGAGTCCAGTTCACTGAGCAGGGAGTAGGTCTTGTCTATTACGTATTTGGCTTGTGGAACGGTATCTGAGCTAATTTCAAACCCTTGTTTTATGCATCATCCCACCTCACCTTTCCCGTTAAGCAGCCATAGTGTGTTTTCTAACTGTGTGACTCTGTTCTGTTTTGTAATTCAGTTCAAGTGTAGCGATTTTGACATTCCCTCTATAAGTGATATCTTAGGATAAGTGTCTTTTTCTCTGTGACTTATTTCACTGAGAGTCATCGTACCTAAATCCACTCATCCTGCTGCTACTAGCCTTATGACATTGATTTCATGGCTGAGTGATATTCCATTGTGCCTAAGTACCACAACTTCTTTATCCATTTTTCGCTTTCCTGGGATATTGAAGGTGTACCGAAGTGGAGGTTCTTGGAAACAGAGCAGCCCTAAACTTTGGGGTGCCTGTGTCTTGTTGATTTTTAGGTTTCCCGATTTATACGCCCATGAGTGGAAGTGCCCTATGCTCTCTAAGCTGTGCTTATTACATGTTTCAGGACACACCGTACACTTCTCCAGAGTGGCTGTTGGCAATTTACAGCCCGCCCATCAGCGTAGCAAGGCTCCCATGTCTCCATGGCCTGTCCTGCATTTCTGGCTTTTACACTTTTTTCAGCATGGCCCTTTTGACCGATGGCAAGCGAGACTTCTTTGTAGCGCTGATTTGCCTTTCCGGCTTGCCTGGTTGGCCAAAAAGGGCGTATGCGTTTTTTCCTGAATATATTCAGGAAAAAACGCATACGCCCTTTTTGGCCAAGGGCATCATTGTCAACGCTTTGCCGCTTTTCATGTGCTTTCAAGGCGAGTCGAGTCTGCCTCCTGAAACCTGTTTCCTGCAATTCTGCCTTGCTTTCAAATCCTCCTCGTTGCCTTCCCTCAATATATTTGTGGACGAGAGTTATCATTTATAACTCTGCAGGTCTGTGAGTTGCAGTGCCCCTGAGCTCCATTTGTCAACTCGCTTTTTTGGGAGCTGGCCGCCAAAGCGCAGGATTGCTTCAGGCCGTATTCTGGTTCCGGGGGGCAGGCTGAGCCTGTGGTTCATTCTTCTTCCCGATGGGAAAATAGAGTGACCTGTGCCTGTCCCAACACCTAGAGCTAGTCTCTCATTGGTTCCCCCTCTTCCCGTTCATCCTCAGGCCAAATTGCGACCTGTATGAAACAGGAGGTTAAAGGTGCTGATTCTCCAAGTAGGGAGATTGTTAGTAGAGCGGCTGGAATGGCGAACCCGAGCACAAGGAGAGGAGAAATGAGGTGCGTTTGAGAAACCTTTCCCGATCACACGGTGTACCATCTTCTGGGTTTCCCACGCATGTTTTCGATGTAGGAAGATGCCCTTGAACCTGGAGATTTGGGACCCACGGCATGGGTACCACGCAGTATGACTTTAAAGGGTCTGCGTTTGCTCACCCAAGCTCACCAATCCTCTCAGCCCCAAGAGTGTCCAGCCTCATGTCTCATCCAGCTGTGGGTCTAGATATGGTCAATCCAGGTTGCATCAGAGCCCCTGAACGGATTTTGTAAGAATTTCTCTCTCTTTCGCTGTCTTTGTTTTATGGGGTTTTTTTTAAGTAATCTATTTTTATAATGGGGTTTAGCTGCTTTTCACTGCTGTGTTTATGCCGCTTTACACCCTCTTGATTCACTTCCAGAGAGAGATCAATACATAGGTTTTAAGACTCTTACTAGTCAGATATATTCTTGGGCGGTGAATAGGGGCTGTTGAGTCCAGTTCACTGAGCAGGGAGTAGGTCTTGTCTATTACGTATTTGGCTTGTGGAACGGTATCTGAGCTAATTTCAAACCCTTGTTTTATGCATCACCCCACCTCACCTTTCCCGTTAAGCAGCCATAGTGTGTTTTCTAACTGTGTGACTCTGTTCTGTTTTGTAATTCAGTTCAAGTGTAGCGATTTTGACATTCCCTCTATAAGTGATATCTTAGGATAAGTGTCTTTTTCTCTGTGACTTATTTCACTGAGAGTCATCGTACCTAAATCCACTCATCCTGCTGCTACTAGCCTTATGACATTGATTTCATGGCTGAGTGATATTCCATTGTGCCTAAGTACCACAACTTCTTTATCCATTTTTCGCTTTCCTGGGATATTGAAGGTGTACCGAAGTGGAGGTTCTTGGAAACAGAGCAGCCCTAAACTTTGGGGTGCCTGTGTCTTGTTGATTTTTAGGTTTCCCGATTTATACGCCCATGAGTGGAAGTGCCCTATGCTCTCTAAGCTGTGCTTATTACATGTTTCAGGACACACCGTACACTTCTCCAGAGTGTCTGTTGGCAATTTACAGCCCGCCCATCAGCGTAGCAAGGCTCCCATGTCTCCATGGCCTGTCCTGCATTTCTGGCTTTTACACTTTTTTCAGCATGGCCCTTTTGACCGATGGCAAGCGAGACTTCTTTGTAGCGCTGATTTGCCTTTCCGGCTTGCCTGGTTGGCCAAAAAGGGCGTATGCGTTTTTTCCTGAATATATTCAGGAAAAAACGCATACGCCCTTTTTGGCCAAGGGCATCATTGTCAACGCTTTGCCGCTTTTCATGTGCTTTCAAGGCGAGTCGAGTCTGCCTCCTGAAATCTGTTTCCTGCAATTCTGCCTTGCTTTCAAATCCTCCTCGTTGCCTTCCCTCAATATATTTGTGGACGAGAGTTATCATTTATAACTCTGCAGGTTTGTGAGTTGCAGTGCCCCTGAGCTCCATTTGTCAACTCGCTTTTTTGGGAGCTGGCCGCCAAAGCGCAGGATTGCTTCAGGCCGTATTCTGGTTCCGGGGGGCAGGCTGAGCCTGTGGTTCATTCTTCTTCCTGATGGGAAAATAGAGTGACCTGTGCCTGTCCCAACACCTAGAGCTAGTCTCTCATTGGTTCCCCCTCTTCCCGTTCATCCTCAGGCCAAATTGCGACCTGTATGAAACAGGAGGTTAAAGGTGCTGATTCTCCAAGTAGGGAGATTGTTAGTAGAGCGGCTGGAATGGCGAACCCGAGCACAAGGAGAGGAGAAATGAGGTGCGTTTGAGAAACCTTTCCCGATCACACGGTGTACCATCTTCTGGGTTTCCCACGCATGTTTTCGATGTAGGAAGATGCCCTTGAACCTGGAGATTTGGGACCCACGGCATGGGTACCACGCAGTATGACTTTAAAGGGTCTGCGTTTGCTCACCCAAGCTCACCAATCCTCTCAGCCCCAAGAGTGTCCAGCCTCATGTCTCATCCAGCTGTGGGTCTAGATATGGTCAATCCAGGTTGCATCAGAGCCCCTGAACGGATTTTGTAAGAATTTCTCTCTCTTTCACTGTCTTTGTTTTATGGGTTTTTTTTTAAGTAATCTATTTTTATAATGGGGTTTAGCTGCTTTTCACTGCTGTGTTTATGCCGCTTTACACCCTCTTGATTCACTTCCAGAGAGAGATCAATACATAGGTTTTAAGACTCTTACTAGTCAGATATATTCTTGGGCGGTGAATAGGGGCTGTTGAGTCCAGTTCACTGAGCAGGGAGTAGGTCTTGTCTATTACGTATTTGGCTTGTGGAACGGTATCTGAGCTAATTTCAAACCCTTGTTTTATGCATCATCCCACCTCACCTTTCCCGTTAAGCAGCCATAGTGTGTTTTCTAACTGTGTGACTCTGTTCTGTTTTGTAATTCAGTTCAAGTGTAGCGATTTTGACATTCCCTCTATAAGTGATATCTTAGGATAAGTGTCTTTTTCTCTGTGACTTATTTCACTGAGAGTCATCGTACCTAAATCCACTCATCCTGCTGCTACTAGCCTTATGACATTGATTTCATGGCTGAGTGATATTCCATTGTGCCTAAGTACCACAACTTCTTTATCCATTTTTCGCTTTCCTGGGATATTGAAGGTGTACCGAAGTGGAGGTTCTTGGAAACAGAGCAGCCCTAAACTTTGGGGTGCCTGTGTCTTGTTGATTTTTAGGTTTCCCGATTTATACGCCCATGAGTGGAAGTGCCCTATGCTCTCTAAGCTGTGCTTATTACATGTTTCAGGACACACCGTACACTTCTCCAGAGTGGCTGTTGGCAATTTACAGCCCGCCCATCAGCGTAGCAAGGCTCCCATGTCTCCATGGCCTGTCCTGCATTTCTGGCTTTTACACTTTTTTCAGCATGGCCCTTTTGACCGATGGCAAGCGAGACTTCTTTGTAGCGCTGATTTGCCTTTCCGGCTTGCCTGGTTGGCCAAAAAGGGCGTATGCGTTTTTTCCTGAATATATTCAGGAAAAAACGCATACGCCCTTTTTGGCCAAGGGCATCATTGTCAACGCTTTGCCGCTTTTCATGTGCTTTCAAGGCGAGTCGAGTCTGCCTCCTGAAACCTGTTTCCTGCAATTCTGCCTTGCTTTCAAATCCTCCTCGTTGCCTTCCCTCAATATATTTGTGGAGAGAGTTATCATTTATAACTCTGCAGGTTTGTGAGTTGCAGTGCCCCTGAGCTCCATTTGTCAACTCGCTTTTTTGGGAGCTGGCCGCCAAAGCGCAGGATTGCTTCAGGCCGTATTCTGGTTCCGGGGGGCAGGCTGAGCCTGTGGTTCATTCTTCTTCCTGATGGGAAAATAGAGTGACCTGTGCCTGTCCCAACACCTAGAGCTAGTCTCTCATTGGTTCCCCCTCTTCCCGTTCATCCTCAGGCCAAATTGCGACCTGTATGAAACAGGAGGTTAAAGGTGCTGATTCTCCAAGTAGGGAGATTGTTAGTAGAGCGGCTGGAATGGCGAACCCGAGCACAAGGAGAGGAGAAATGAGGTGCGTTTGAGAAACCTTTCCCGATCACACGGTGTACCATCTTCTGGGTTTCCCACGCATGTTTTCGATGTAGGAAGATGCCCTTGAACCTGGAGATTTGGGACCCACGGCATGGGTACCACGCAGTATGACTTTAAAGGGTCTGCGTTTGCTCACCCAAGCTCACCAATCCTCTCAGCCCCAAGAGTGTCCAGCCTCATGTCTCATCCAGCTGTGGGTCTAGATATGGTCAATCCAGGTTGCATCAGAGCCCCTGAACGGATTTTGTAAGAATTTCTCTCTCTTTCGCTGTCTTTGTTTTATGGGGTTTTTTTTAAGTAATCTATTTTTATAATGGGGTTTAGCTGCTTTTCACTGCTGTGTTTATGCCGCTTTACACCCTCTTGATTCACTTCCAGAGAGAGATCAATACATAGGTTTTAAGACTCTTACTAGTCAGATATATTCTTGGGCGGTGAATAGGGGCTGTTGAGTCCAGTTCACTGAGCAGGGAGTAGGTCTTGTCTATTACGTATTTGGCTTGTGGAACGGTATCTGAGCTAATTTCAAACCCTTGTTTTATGCATCACCCCACCTCACCTTTCCCGTTAAGCAGCCATAGTGTGTTTTCTAACTGTGTGACTCTGTTCTGTTTTGTAATTCAGTTCAAGTGTAGCGATTTTGACATTCCCTCTATAAGTGATATCTTAGGATAAGTGTCTTTTTCTCTGTGACTTATTTCACTGAGAGTCATCGTACCTAAATCCACTCATCCTGCTGCTACTAGCCTTATGACATTGATTTCATGGCTGAGTGATATTCCATTGTGCCTAAGTACCACAACTTCTTTATCCATTTTTCGCTTTCCTGGGATATTGAAGGTGTACCGAAGTGGAGGTTCTTGGAAACAGAGCAGCCCTAAACTTTGGGGTGCCTGTGTCTTGTTGATTTTTAGGTTTCCCGATTTATACGCCCATGAGTGGAAGTGCCCTATGCTCTCTAAGCTGTGCTTATTACATGTTTCAGGACACACCGTACACTTCTCCAGAGTGGCTGTTGGCAATTTACAGCCCGCCCATCAGCGTAGCAAGGCTCCCATGTCTCCATGGCCTGTCCTGCATTTCTGGCTTTTACACTTTTTTCAGCATGGCCCTTTTGACCGATGGCAAGCGAGACTTCTTTGTAGCGCTGATTTGCCTTTCCGGCTTGCCTGGTTGGCCAAAAAGGGCGTATGCGTTTTTTCCTGAATATATTCAGGAAAAAACGCATACGCCCTTTTTGGCCAAGGGCATCATTGTCAACGCTTTGCCGCTTTTCATGTGCTTTCAAGGCGAGTCGAGTCTGCCTCCTGAAACCTGTTTCCTGCAATTCTGCCTTGCTTTCAAATCCTCCTCGTTGCCTTCCCTCAATATATTTGTGGACGAGAGTTATCATTTATAACTCTGCAGGTTTGTGAGTTGCAGTGCCCCTGAGCTCCATTTGTCAACTCGCTTTTTTGGGAGCTGGCCGCCAAAGCGCAGGATTGCTTCAGGCCGTATTCTGGTTCCGGGGGGCAGGCTGAGCCTGTGGTTCATTCTTCTTCCCGATGGGAAAATAGAGTGACCTGTGCCTGTCCCAACACCTAGAGCTAGTCTCTCATTGGTTCCCCCTCTTCCCGTTCATCCTCAGGCCAAATTGCGACCTGTATGAAACAGGAGGTTAAAGGTGCTGATTCTCCAAGTAGGGAGATTGTTAGTAGAGCGGCTGGAATGGCGAACCCGAGCACAAGGAGAGGAGAAATGAGGTGCGTTTGAGAAACCTTTCCCGATCACACGGTGTACCATCTTCTGGGTTTCCCACGCATGTTTTCGATGTAGGAAGATGCCCTTGAACCTGGAGATTTGGGACCCACGGCATGGGTACCACGCAGTATGACTTTAAAGGGTCTGCGTTTGCTCACCCAAGCTCACCAATCCTCTCAGCCCCAAGAGTGTCCAGCCTCATGTCTCATCCAGCTGTGGGTCTAGATATGGTCAATCCAGGTTGCATCAGAGCCCCTGAACGGATTTTGTAAGAATTTCTCTCTCTTTCACTGTCTTTGTTTTATGGGTTTTTTTTTAAGTAATCTATTTTTATAATGGGGTTTAGCTGCTTTTCACTGCTGTGTTTATGCCGCTTTACACCCTCTTGATTCACTTCCAGAGAGAGATCAATACATAGGTTTTAAGACTCTTACTAGTCAGATATATTCTTGGGCGGTGAATAGGGGCTGTTGAGTCCAGTTCACTGAGCAGGGAGTAGGTCTTGTCTATTACGTATTTGGCTTGTGGAACGGTATCTGAGCTAATTTCAAACCCTTGTTTTATGCATCATCCCACCTCACCTTTCCCGTTAAGCAGCCATAGTGTGTTTTCTAACTGTGTGACTCTGTTCTGTTTTGTAATTCAGTTCAAGTGTAGCGATTTTGACATTCCCTCTATAAGTGATATCTTAGGATAAGTGTCTTTTTCTCTGTGACTTATTTCACTGAGAGTCATCGTACCTAAATCCACTCATCCTGCTGCTACTAGCCTTATGACATTGATTTCATGGCTGAGTGATATTCCATTGTGCCTAAGTACCACAACTTCTTTATCCATTTTTCGCTTTCCTGGGATATTGAAGGTGTACCGAAGTGGAGGTTCTTGGAAACAGAGCAGCCCTAAACTTTGGGGTGCCTGTGTCTTGTTGATTTTTAGGTTTCCCGATTTATACGCCCATGAGTGGAAGTGCCCTATGCTCTCTAAGCTGTGCTTATTACATGTTTCAGGACACACCGTACACTTCTCCAGAGTGGCTGTTGGCAATTTACAGCCCGCCCATCAGCGTAGCAAGGCTCCCATGTCTCCATGGCCTGTCCTGCATTTCTGGCTTTTACACTTTTTTCAGCATGGCCCTTTTGACCGATGGCAAGCGAGACTTCTTTGTAGCGCTGATTTGCCTTTCCGGCTTGCCTGGTTGGCCAAAAAGGGCGTATGCGTTTTTTCCTGAATATATTCAGGAAAAAACGCATACGCCCTTTTTGGCCAAGGGCATCATTGTCAACGCTTTGCCGCTTTTCATGTGCTTTCAAGGCGAGTCGAGTCTGCCTCCTGAAACCTGTTTCCTGCAATTCTGCCTTGCTTTCAAATCCTCCTCGTTGCCTTCCCTCAATATATTTGTGGAGAGAGTTATCATTTATAACTCTGCAGGTTTGTGAGTTGCAGTGCCCCTGAGCTCCATTTGTCAACTCGCTTTTTTGGGAGCTGGCCGCCAAAGCGCAGGATTGCTTCAGGCCGTATTCTGGTTCCGGGGGGCAGGCTGAGCCTGTGGTTCATTCTTCTTCCTGATGGGAAAATAGAGTGACCTGTGCCTGTCCCAACACCTAGAGCTAGTCTCTCATTGGTTCCCCCTCTTCCCGTTCATCCTCAGGCCAAATTGCGACCTGTATGAAACAGGAGGTTAAAGGTGCTGATTCTCCAAGTAGGGAGATTGTTAGTAGAGCGGCTGGAATGGCGAACCCGAGCACAAGGAGAGGAGAAATGAGGTGCGTTTGAGAAACCTTTCCCGATCACACGGTGTACCATCTTCTGGGTTTCCCACGCATGTTTTCGATGTAGGAAGATGCCCTTGAACCTGGAGATTTGGGACCCACGGCATGGGTACCACGCAGTATGACTTTAAAGGGTCTGCGTTTGCTCACCCAAGCTCACCAATCCTCTCAGCCCCAAGAGTGTCCAGCCTCATGTCTCATCCAGCTGTGGGTCTAGATATGGTCAATCCAGGTTGCATCAGAGCCCCTGAACGGATTTTGTAAGAATTTCTCTCTCTTTCGCTGTCTTTGTTTTATGGGGTTTTTTTTAAGTAATCTATTTTTATAATGGGGTTTAGCTGCTTTTCACTGCTGTGTTTATGCCGCTTTACACCCTCTTGATTCACTTCCAGAGAGAGATCAATACATAGGTTTTAAGACTCTTACTAGTCAGATATATTCTTGGGCGGTGAATAGGGGCTGTTGAGTCCAGTTCACTGAGCAGGGAGTAGGTCTTGTCTATTACGTATTTGGCTTGTGGAACGGTATCTGAGCTAATTTCAAACCCTTGTTTTATGCATCACCCCACCTCACCTTTCCCGTTAAGCAGCCATAGTGTGTTTTCTAACTGTGTGACTCTGTTCTGTTTTGTAATTCAGTTCAAGTGTAGCGATTTTGACATTCCCTCTATAAGTGATATCTTAGGATAAGTGTCTTTTTCTCTGTGACTTATTTCACTGAGAGTCATCGTACCTAAATCCACTCATCCTGCTGCTACTAGCCTTATGACATTGATTTCATGGCTGAGTGATATTCCATTGTGCCTAAGTACCACAACTTCTTTATCCATTTTTCGCTTTCCTGGGATATTGAAGGTGTACCGAAGTGGAGGTTCTTGGAAACAGAGCAGCCCTAAACTTTGGGGTGCCTGTGTCTTGTTGATTTTTAGGTTTCCCGATTTATACGCCCATGAGTGGAAGTGCCCTATGCTCTCTAAGCTGTGCTTATTACATGTTTCAGGACACACCGTACACTTCTCCAGAGTGGCTGTTGGCAATTTACAGCCCGCCCATCAGCGTAGCAAGGCTCCCATGTCTCCATGGCCTGTCCTGCATTTCTGGCTTTTACACTTTTTTCAGCATGGCCCTTTTGACCGATGGCAAGCGAGACTTCTTTGTAGCGCTGATTTGCCTTTCCGGCTTGCCTGGTTGGCCAAAAAGGGCGTATGCGTTTTTTCCTGAATATATTCAGGAAAAAACGCATACGCCCTTTTTGGCCAAGGGCATCATTGTCAACGCTTTGCCGCTTTTCATGTGCTTTCAAGGCGAGTCGAGTCTGCCTCCTGAAACCTGTTTCCTGCAATTCTGCCTTGCTTTCAAATCCTCCTCGTTGCCTTCCCTCAATATATTTGTGGACGAGAGTTATCATTTATAACTCTGCAGGTTTGTGAGTTGCAGTGCCCCTGAGCTCCATTTGTCAACTCGCTTTTTTGGGAGCTGGCCGCCAAAGCGCAGGATTGCTTCAGGCCGTATTCTGGTTCCGGGGGGCAGGCTGAGCCTGTGGTTCATTCTTCTTCCCGATGGGAAAATAGAGTGACCTGTGCCTGTCCCAACACCTAGAGCTAGTCTCTCATTGGTTCCCCCTCTTCCCGTTCATCCTCAGGCCAAATTGCGACCTGTATGAAACAGGAGGTTAAAGGTGCTGATTCTCCAAGTAGGGAGATTGTTAGTAGAGCGGCTGGAATGGCGAACCCGAGCACAAGGAGAGGAGAAATGAGGTGCGTTTGAGAAACCTTTCCCGATCACACGGTGTACCATCTTCTGGGTTTCCCACGCATGTTTTCGATGTAGGAAGATGCCCTTGAACCTGGAGATTTGGGACCCACGGCATGGGTACCACGCAGTATGACTTTAAAGGGTCTGCGTTTGCTCACCCAAGCTCACCAATCCTCTCAGCCCCAAGAGTGTCCAGCCTCATGTCTCATCCAGCTGTGGGTCTAGATATGGTCAATCCAGGTTGCATCAGAGCCCCTGAACGGATTTTGTAAGAATTTCTCTCTCTTTCACTGTCTTTGTTTTATGGGTTTTTTTTTAAGTAATCTATTTTTATAATGGGGTTTAGCTGCTTTTCACTGCTGTGTTTATGCCGCTTTACACCCTCTTGATTCACTTCCAGAGAGAGATCAATACATAGGTTTTAAGACTCTTACTAGTCAGATATATTCTTGGGCGGTGAATAGGGGCTGTTGAGTCCAGTTCACTGAGCAGGGAGTAGGTCTTGTCTATTACATATTTGGCTTGTGGAACGGTATCTGAGCTAATTTCAAACCCTTGTTTTATGCATCACCCCACCTCACCTTTCCCGTTAAGCAGCCATAGTGTGTTTTCTAACTGTGTGACTCTGTTCTGTTTTGTAATTCAGTTCAAGTGTAGCGATTTTGACATTCCCTCTATAAGTGATATCTTAGGATAAGTGTCTTTTTCTCTGTGACTTATTTCACTGAGAGTCATCGTACCTAAATCCACTCATCCTGCTGCTACTAGCCTTATGACATTGATTTCATGGCTGAGTGATATTCCATTGTGCCTAAGTACCACAACTTCTTTATCCATTTTTCGCTTTCCTGGGATATTGAAGGTGTACCGAAGTGGAGGTTCTTGGAAACAGAGCAGCCCTAAACTTTGGGGTGCCTGTGTCTTGTTGATTTTTAGGTTTCCCGATTTATACGCCCATGAGTGGAAGTGCCCTATGCTCTCTAAGCTGTGCTTATTACATGTTTCAGGACACACCGTACGCTTCTCCAGAGTGGCTGTTGGCAATTTACAGCCCGCCCATCAGCGTAGCAAGGCTCCCATGTCTCCATGGCCTGTCCTGCATTTCTGGCTTTTACACTTTTTTCAGCATGGCCCTTTTGACCGATGGCAAGCGAGACTTCTTTGTAGCGCTGATTTGCCTTTCCGGCTTGCCTGGTTGGCCAAAAAGGGCGTATGCGTTTTTTCCTGAATATATTCAGGAAAAAACGCATACGCCCTTTTTGGCCAAGGGCATCATTGTCAACGCTTTGCCGCTTTTCATGTGCTTTCAAGGCGAGTCGAGTCTGCCTCCTGAAACCTGTTTCCTGCAATTCTGCCTTGCTTTCAAATCCTCCTCGTTGCCTTCCCTCAATATATTTGTGGACGAGAGTTATCATTTATAACTCTGCAGGTTTGTGAGTTGCAGTGCCCCTGAGCTCCATTTGTCAACTCGCTTTTTTGGGAGCTGGCCGCCAAAGCGCAGGATTGCTTCAGGCCGTATTCTGGTTCCGGGGGGCAGGCTGAGCCTGTGGTTCATTCTTCTTCCCGATGGGAAAATAGAGTGACCTGTGCCTGTCCCAACACCTAGAGCTAGTCTCTCATTGGTTCCCCCTCTTCCCGTTCATCCTCAGGCCAAATTGCGACCTGTATGAAACAGGAGGTTAAAGGTGCTGATTCTCCAAGTAGGGAGATTGTTAGTAGAGCGGCTGGAATGGCGAACCCGAGCACAAGGAGAGGAGAAATGAGGTGCGTTTGAGAAACCTTTCCCGATCACACGGTGTACCATCTTCTGGGTTTCCCACGCATGTTTTCGATGTAGGAAGATGCCCTTGAACCTGGAGATTTGGGACCCACGGCATGGGTACCACGCAGTATGACTTTAAAGGGTCTGCGTTTGCTCACCCAAGCTCACCAATCCTCTCAGCCCCAAGAGTGTCCAGCCTCATGTCTCATCCAGCTGTGGGTCTAGATATGGTCAATCCAGGTTGCATCAGAGCCCCTGAACGGATTTTGTAAGAATTTCTCTCTCTTTCGCTGTCTTTGTTTTATGGGTTTTTTTTTAAGTAATCTATTTTTATAATGGGGTTTAGCTGCTTTTCACTGCTGTGTTTATGCCGCTTTACACCCTCTTGATTCACTTCCAGAGAGAGATCAATACATAGGTTTTAAGACTCTTACTAGTCAGATATATTCTTGGGCGGTGAATAGGGGCTGTTGAGTCCAGTTCACTGAGCAGGGAGTAGGTCTTGTCTATTACGTATTTGGCTTGTGGAACGGTATCTGAGCTAATTTCAAACCCTTGTTTTATGCATCACCCCACCTCACCTTTCCCGTTAAGCAGCCATAGTGTGTTTTCTAACTGTGTGACTCTGTTCTGTTTTGTAATTCAGTTCAAGTGTAGCGATTTTGACATTCCCTCTATAAGTGATATCTTAGGATAAGTGTCTTTTTCTCTGTGACTTATTTCACTGAGAGTCATCGTACCTAAATCCACTCATCCTGCTGCTACTAGCCTTATGACATTGATTTCATGGCTGAGTGATATTCCATTGTGCCTAAGTACCACAACTTCTTTATCCATTTTTCGCTTTCCTGGGATATTGAAGGTGTACCGAAGTGGAGGTTCTTGGAAACAGAGCAGCCCTAAACTTTGGGGTGCCTGTGTCTTGTTGATTTTTAGGTTTCCCGATTTATACGCCCATGAGTGGAAGTGCCCTATGCTCTCTAAGCTGTGCTTATTACATGTTTCAGGACACACCGTACACTTCTCCAGAGTGGCTGTTGGCAATTTACAGCCCGCCCATCAGCGTAGCAAGGCTCCCATGTCTCCATGGCCTGTCCTGCATTTCTGGCTTTTACACTTTTTTCAGCATGGCCCTTTTGACCGATGGCAAGCGAGACTTCTTTGTAGCGCTGATTTGCCTTTCCGGCTTGCCTGGTTGGCCAAAAAGGGCGTATGCGTTTTTTCCTGAATATATTCAGGAAAAAACGCATACGCCCTTTTTGGCCAAGGGCATCATTGTCAACGCTTTGCCGCTTTTCATGTGCTTTCAAGGCGAGTCGAGTCTGCCTCCTGAAACCTGTTTCCTGCAATTCTGCCTTGCTTTCAAATCCTCCTCGTTGCCTTCCCTCAATATATTTGTGGACGAGAGTTATCATTTATAACTCTGCAGGTGTGTGAGTTGCAGTGCCCCTGAGCTCCATTTGTCAACTCGCTTTTTTGGGAGCTGGCCGCCAAAGCGCAGGATTGCTTCAGGCCGTATTCTGGTTCCGGGGGGCAGGCTGAGCCTGTGGTTCATTCTTCTTCCCGATGGGAAAATAGAGTGACCTGTGCCTGTCCCAACACCTAGAGCTAGTCTCTCATTGGTTCCCCCTCTTCCCGTTCATCCTCAGGCCAAATTGCGACCTGTATGAAACAGGAGGTTAAAGGTGCTGATTCTCCAAGTAGGGAGATTGTTAGTAGAGCGGCTGGAATGGCGAACCCGAGCACAAGGAGAGGAGAAATGAGGTGCGTTTGAGAAACCTTTCCCGATCACACGGTGTACCATCTTCTGGGTTTCCCACGCATGTTTTCGATGTAGGAAGATGCCCTTGAACCTGGAGATTTGGGACCCACGGCATGGGTACCACGCAGTATGACTTTAAAGGGTCTGCGTTTGCTCACCCAAGCTCACCAATCCTCTCAGCCCCAAGAGTGTCCAGCCTCATGTCTCATCCAGCTGTGGGTCTAGATATGGTCAATCCAGGTTGCATCAGAGCCCCTGAACGGATTTTGTAAGAATTTCTCTCTCTTTCGCTGTCTTTGTTTTATGGGTTTTTTTTTAAGTAATCTATTTTTATAATGGGGTTTAGCTGCTTTTCACTGCTGTGTTTATGCCGCTTTACACCCTCTTGATTCACTTCCAGAGAGAGATCAATACATAGGTTTTAAGACTCTTACTAGTCAGATATATTCTTGGGCGGTGAATAGGGGCTGTTGAGTCCAGTTCACTGAGCAGGGAGTAGGTCTTGTCTATTACGTATTTGGCTTGTGGAACGGTATCTGAGCTAATTTCAAACCCTTGTTTTATGCATCACCCCACCTCACCTTTCCCGTTAAGCAGCCATAGTGTGTTTTCTAACTGTGTGACTCTGTTCTGTTTTGTAATTCAGTTCAAGTGTAGCGATTTTGACATTCCCTCTATAAGTGATATCTTAGGATAAGTGTCTTTTTCTCTGTGACTTATTTCACTGAGAGTCATCGTACCTAAATCCACTCATCCTGCTGCTACTAGCCTTATGACATTGATTTCATGGCTGAGTGATATTCCATTGTGCCTAAGTACCACAACTTCTTTATCCATTTTTCGCTTTCCTGGGATATTGAAGGTGTACCGAAGTGGAGGTTCTTGGAAACAGAGCAGCCCTAAACTTTGGGGTGCCTGTGTCTTGTTGATTTTTAGGTTTCCCGATTTATACGCCCATGAGTGGAAGTGCCCTATGCTCTCTAAGCTGTGCTTATTACATGTTTCAGGACACACCGTACACTTCTCCAGAGTGGCTGTTGGCAATTTACATCCCGCCCATCAGCGTAGCAAGGCTCCCATGTCTCCATGGCCTGTCCTGCATTTCTGGTTTTTACACTTTTTTCAGCATGGCCCTTTTGACCGATGGCAAGCGAGACTTCTTTGTAGCGCTGATTTGCCTTTCCGGCTTGCCTGGTTGGCCAAAAAGGGCGTATGCGTTTTTTCCTGAATATATTCAGGAAAAAACGCATACGCCCTTTTTGGCCAAGGGCGTCATTGTCAACGCTTTGCCGCTTTTCATGTGCCTTCAAGGCGAGTTGAGTCTGCCTCCTGAAACCTGTTTCCTGCAATTCTGCCTTGCTTTCAAATCCTCCTCGTTGCCTTCCCTCAATATATTTGTGGACGAGAGTTATCATTTATAACTCTGCAGGTTTGTGAGTTGCAGTGCCCCTGAGCTCCATTTGTCAACTCGCTTTTTTGGGAGCTGGCCGCCAAAGCGCAGGATTGCTTCAGGCCGTATTCTGGTTCCGGGGGGCAGGCTGAGCCTGTGGTTCATTCTTCTTCCCGATGGGAAAATAGAGTGACCTGTGCCTGTCCCAACACCTAGAGCTAGTCTCTCATTGGTTCCCCCTCTTCCGGTTCATCCTCAGGCCAAATTGCGACCTGTATGAAACAGGAGGTTAAAGGTGCTGATTCTCCAAGTAGGGAGATTGTTAGTAGAGCGGCTGGAATGGCGAACCCGAGCACAAGGAGAGGAGAAATGAGGTGCGTTTGAGAAACCTTTCCCGATCACACGGTGTACCATCTTCTGGGTTTCCCACGCATGTTTTCGATGTAGGAAGATGCCCTTGAACCTGGAGATTTGGGACCCACGGCATGGGTACCACGCAGTATGACTTTAAAGGGTCTGCGTTTGCTCACCCAAGCTCACCAATCCTCTCAGCCCCAAGAGTGTCCAGCCTCATGTCTCATCCAGCTGTGGGTCTAGATATGGTCAATCCAGGTTGCATCAGAGCCCCTGAACGGATTTTGTAAGAATTTCTCTCTCTTTCGCTGTCTTTGTTTTATGGGTTTTTTTTTAAGTAATCTATTTTTATAATGGGGTTTAGCTGCTTTTCACTGCTGTGTTTATGCCGCTTTACACCCTCTTGATTCACTTCCAGAGAGAGATCAATACATAGGTTTTAAGACTCTTACTAGTCAGATATATTCTTGGGCGGTGAATAGGGGCTGTTGAGTCCAGTTCACTGAGCAGGGAGTAGGTCTTGTCTATTACGTATTTGGCTTGTGGAACGGTATCTGAGCTAATTTCAAACCCTTGTTTTATGCATCACCCCACCTCACCTTTCCCGTTAAGCAGCCATAGTGTGTTTTCTAACTGTGTGACTCTGTTCTGTTTTGTAATTCAGTTCAAGTGTAGCGATTTTGACATTCCCTCTATAAGTGATATCTTAGGATAAGTGTCTTTTTCTCTGTGACTTATTTCACTGAGAGTCATCGTACCTAAATCCACTCATCCTGCTGCTACTAGCCTTATGACATTGATTTCATGGCTGAGTGATATTCCATTGTGCCTAAGTACCACAACTTCTTTATCCATTTTTCGCTTTCCTGGGATATTGAAGGTGTACCGAAGTGGAGGTTCTTGGAAACAGAGCAGCCCTAAACTTTGGGGTGCCTGTGTCTTGTTGATTTTTAGGTTTCCCGATTTATACGCCCATGAGTGGAAGTGCCCTATGCTCTCTAAGCTGTGCTTATTACATGTTTCAGGACACACCGTACACTTCTCCAGAGTGGCTGTTGGCAATTTACATCCCGCCCATCAGCGTAGCAAGGCTCCCATGTCTCCATGGCCTGTCCTGCATTTCTGGTTTTTACACTTTTTTCAGCATGGCCCTTTTGACCGATGGCAAGCGAGACTTCTTTGTAGCGCTGATTTGCCTTTCCGGCTTGCCTGGTTGGCCAAAAAGGGCGTATGCGTTTTTTCCTGAATATATTCAGGAAAAAACGCATACGCCCTTTTTGGCCAAGGGCGTCATTGTCAACGCTTTGCCGCTTTTCATGTGCCTTCAAGGCGAGTTGAGTCTGCCTCCTGAAACCTGTTTCCTGCAATTCTGCCTTGCTTTCAAATCCTCCTCGTTGCCTTCCCTCAATATATTTGTGGACGAGAGTTATCATTTATAACTCTGCAGGTTTGTGAGTTGCAGTGCCCCTGAGCTCCATTTGTCAACTCGCTTTTTTGGGAGCTGGCCGCCAAAGCGCAGGATTGCTTCAGGCCGTATTCTGGTTCCGGGGGGCAGGCTGAGCCTGTGGTTCATTCTTCTTCCCGATGGGAAAATAGAGTGACCTGTGCCTGTCCCAACACCTAGAGCTAGTCTCTCATTGGTTCCCCCTCTTCCCGTTCATCCTCAGGCCAAATTGCGACCTGTATGAAACAGGAGGTTAAAGGTGCTGATTCTCCAAGTAGGGAGATTGTTAGTAGAGCGGCTGGAATGGCGAACCCGAGCACAAGGAGAGGAGAAATGAGGTGCGTTTGAGAAACCTTTCCCGATCACACGGTGTACCATCTTCTGGGTTTCCCACGCATGTTTTCGATGTAGGAAGATGCCCTTGAACCTGGAGATTTGGGACCCACGGCATGGGTACCACGCAGTATGACTTTAAAGGGTCTGCGTTTGCTCACCCAAGCTCACCAATCCTCTCAGCCCCAAGAGTGTCCAGCCTCATGTCTCATCCAGCTGTGGGTCTAGATATGGTCAATCCAGGTTGCATCAGAGCCCCTGAACGGATTTTGTAAGAATTTCTCTCTCTTTCGCTGTCTTTGTTTTATGGGTTTTTTTTTAAGTAATCTATTTTTATAATGGGGTTTAGCTGCTTTTCACTGCTGTGTTTATGCCGCTTTACACCCTCTTGATTCACTTCCAGAGAGAGATCAATACATAGGTTTTAAGACTCTTACTAGTCAGATATATTCTTGGGCGGTGAATAGGGGCTGTTGAGTCCAGTTCACTGAGCAGGGAGTAGGTCTTGTCTATTACGTATTTGGCTTGTGGAACGGTATCTGAGCTAATTTCAAACCCTTGTTTTATGCATCACCCCACCTCACCTTTCCCGTTAAGCAGCCATAGTGTGTTTTCTAACTGTGTGACTCTGTTCTGTTTTGTAATTCAGTTCAAGTGTAGCGATTTTGACATTCCCTCTATAAGTGATATCTTAGGATAAGTGTCTTTTTCTCTGTGACTTATTTCACTGAGAGTCATCGTACCTAAATCCACTCATCCTGCTGCTACTAGCCTTATGACATTGATTTCATGGCTGAGTGATATTCCATTGTGCCTAAGTACCACAACTTCTTTATCCATTTTTCGCTTTCCTGGGATATTGAAGGTGTACCGAAGTGGAGGTTCTTGGAAACAGAGCAGCCCTAAACTTTGGGGTGCCTGTGTCTTGTTGATTTTTAGGTTTCCCGATTTATACGCCCATGAGTGGAAGTGCCCTATGCTCTCTAAGCTGTGCTTATTACATGTTTCAGGACACACCGTACACTTCTCCAGAGTGGCTGTTGGCAATTTACAGCCCGCCCATCAGCGTAGCAAGGCTCCCATGTCTCCATGGCCTGTCCTGCATTTCTGGCTTTTACACTTTTTTCAGCATGGCCCTTTTGACCGATGGCAAGCGAGACTTCTTTGTAGCGCTGATTTGCCTTTCCGGCTTGCCTGGTTGGCCAAAAAGGGCGTATGCGTTTTTTCCTGAATATATTCAGGAAAAAACGCATACGCCCTTTTTGGCCAAGGGCATCATTGTCAACGCTTTGCCGCTTTTCATGTGCTTTCAAGGCGAGTCGAGTCTGCCTCCTGAAACCTGTTTCCTGCAATTCTGCCTTGCTTTCAAATCCTCCTCGTTGCCTTCCCTCAATATATTTGTGGACGAGAGTTATCATTTATAACTCTGCAGGTTTGTGAGTTGCAGTGCCCCTGAGCTCCATTTGTCAACTCGCTTTTTTGGGAGCTGGCCGCCAAAGCGCAGGATTGCTTCAGGCCGTATTCTGGTTCCGGGGGGCAGGCTGAGCCTGTGGTTCATTCTTCTTCCCGATGGGAAAATAGAGTGACCTGTGCCTGTCCCAACACCTAGAGCTAGTCTCTCATTGGTTCCCCCTCTTCCCGTTCATCCTCAGGCCAAATTGCGACCTGTATGAAACAGGAGGTTAAAGGTGCTGATTCTCCAAGTAGGGAGATTGTTAGTAGAGCGGCTGGAATGGCGAACCCGAGCACAAGGAGAGGAGAAATGAGGTGCGTTTGAGAAACCTTTCCCGATCACACGGTGTACCATCTTCTGGGTTTCCCACGCATGTTTTCGATGTAGGAAGATGCCCTTGAACCTGGAGATTTGGGACCCACGGCATGGGTACCACGCAGTATGACTTTAAAGGGTCTGCGTTTGCTCACCCAAGCTCACCAATCCTCTCAGCCCCAAGAGTGTCCAGCCTCATGTCTCATCCAGCTGTGGGTCTAGATATGGTCAATCCAGGTTGCATCAGAGCCCCTGAACGGATTTTGTAAGAATTTCTCTCTCTTTCGCTGTCTTTGTTTTATGGGGTTTTTTTTAAGTAATCTATTTTTATAATGGGGTTTAGCTGCTTTTCACTGCTGTGTTTATGCCGCTTTACACCCTCTTGATTCACTTCCAGAGAGAGATCAATACATAGGTTTTAAGACTCTTACTAGTCAGATATATTCTTGGGCGGTGAATAGGGGCTGTTGAGTCCAGTTCACTGAGCAGGGAGTAGGTCTTGTCTATTACGTATTTGGCTTGTGGAACGGTATCTGAGCTAATTTCAAACCCTTGTTTTATGCATCACCCCACCTCACCTTTCCCGTTAAGCAGCCATAGTGTGTTTTCTAACTGTGTGACTCTGTTCTGTTTTGTAATTCAGTTCAAGTGTAGCGATTTTGACATTCCCTCTATAAGTGATATCTTAGGATAAGTGTCTTTTTCTCTGTGACTTATTTCACTGAGAGTCATCGTACCTAAATCCACTCATCCTGCTGCTACTAGCCTTATGACATTGATTTCATGGCTGAGTGATATTCCATTGTGCCTAAGTACCACAACTTCTTTATCCATTTTTCGCTTTCCTGGGATATTGAAGGTGTACCGAAGTGGAGGTTCTTGGAAACAGAGCAGCCCTAAACTTTGGGGTGCCTGTGTCTTGTTGATTTTTAGGTTTCCCGATTTATACGCCCATGAGTGGAAGTGCCCTATGCTCTCTAAGCTGTGCTTATTACATGTTTCAGGACACACCGTACACTTCTCCAGAGTGGCTGTTGGCAATTTACAGCCCGCCCATCAGCGTAGCAAGGCTCCCATGTCTCCATGGCCTGTCCTGCATTTCTGGCTTTTACACTTTTTTCAGCATGGCCCTTTTGACCGATGGCAAGCGAGACTTCTTTGTAGCGCTGATTTGCCTTTCCGGCTTGCCTGGTTGGCCAAAAAGGGCGTATGCGTTTTTTCCTGAATATATTCAGGAAAAAACGCATACGCCCTTTTTGGCCAAGGGCATCATTGTCAACGCTTTGCCGCTTTTCATGTGCTTTCAAGGCGAGTCGAGTCTGCCTCCTGAAACCTGTTTCCTGCAATTCTGCCTTGCTTTCAAATCCTCCTCGTTGCCTTCCCTCAATATATTTGTGGACGAGAGTTATCATTTATAACTCTGCAGGTTTGTGAGTTGCAGTGCCCCTGAGCTCCATTTGTCAACTCGCTTTTTTGGGAGCTGGCCGCCAAAGCGCAGGATTGCTTCAGGCCGTATTCTGGTTCCGGGGGGCAGGCTGAGCCTGTGGTTCATTCTTCTTCCCGATGGGAAAATAGAGTGACCTGTGCCTGTCCCAACACCTAGAGCTAGTCTCTCATTGGTTCCCCCTCTTCCCGTTCATCCTCAGGCCAAATTGCGACCTGTATGAAACAGGAGGTTAAAGGTGCTGATTCTCCAAGTAGGGAGATTGTTAGTAGAGCGGCTGGAATGGCGAACCCGAGCACAAGGAGAGGAGAAATGAGGTGCGTTTGAGAAACCTTTCCCGATCACACGGTGTACCATCTTCTGGGTTTCCCACGCATGTTTTCGATGTAGGAAGATGCCCTTGAACCTGGAGATTTGGGACCCACGGCATGGGTACCACGCAGTATGACTTTAAAGGGTCTGCGTTTGCTCACCCAAGCTCACCAATCCTCTCAGCCCCAAGAGTGTCCAGCCTCATGTCTCATCCAGCTGTGGGTCTAGTTATGGTCAATCCAGGTTGCATCAGAGCCCCTGAACGGATTTTGTAAGAATTTCTCTCTCTTTCGCTGTCTTTGTTTTATGGGGTTTTTTTTAAGTAATCTATTTTTATAATGGGGTTTAGCTGCTTTTCACTGCTGTGTTTATGCCGCTTTACACCCTCTTGATTCACTTCCAGAGAGAGATCAATACATAGGTTTTAAGACTCTTACTAGTCAGATATATTCTTGGGCGGTGAATAGGGGCTGTTGAGTCCAGTTCACTGAGCAGGGAGTAGGTCTTGTCTATTACGTATTTGGCTTGTGGAACGGTATCTGAGCTAATTTCAAACCCTTGTTTTATGCATCACCCCACCTCACCTTTCCCGTTAAGCAGCCATAGTGTGTTTTCTAACTGTGTGACTCTGTTCTGTTTTGTAATTCAGTTCAAGTGTAGCGATTTTGACATTCCCTCTATAAGTGATATCTTAGGATAAGTGTCTTTTTCTCTGTGACTTATTTCACTGAGAGTCATCGTACCTAAATCCACTCATCCTGCTGCTACTAGCCTTATGACATTGATTTCATGGCTGAGTGATATTCCATTGTGCCTAAGTACCACAACTTCTTTATCCATTTTTCGCTTTCCTGGGATATTGAAGGTGTACCGAAGTGGAGGTTCTTGGAAACAGAGCAGCCCTAAACTTTGGGGTGCCTGTGTCTTGTTGATTTTTAGGTTTCCCGATTTATACGCCCATGAGTGGAAGTGCCCTATGCTCTCTAAGCTGTGCTTATTACATGTTTCAGGACACACCGTACACTTCTCCAGAGTGGCTGTTGGCAATTTACAGCCCGCCCATCAGCGTAGCAAGGCTCCCATGTCTCCATGGCCTGTCCTGCATTTCTGGCTTTTACACTTTTTTCAGCATGGCCCTTTTGACCGATGGCAAGCGAGACTTCTTTGTAGCGCTGATTTGCCTTTCCGGCTTGCCTGGTTGGCCAAAAAGGGCGTATGCGTTTTTTCCTGAATATATTCAGGAAAAAACGCATACGCCCTTTTTGGCCAAGGGCATCATTGTCAACGCTTTGCCGCTTTTCATGTGCTTTCAAGGCGAGTCGAGTCTGCCTCCTGAAACCTGTTTCCTGCAATTCTGCCTTGCTTTCAAATCCTCCTCGTTGCCTTCCCTCAATATATTTGTGGACGAGAGTTATCATTTATAACTCTGCAGGTTTGTGAGTTGCAGTGCCCCTGAGCTCCATTTGTCAACTCGCTTTTTTGGGAGCTGGCCGCCAAAGCGCAGGATTGCTTCAGGCCGTATTCTGGTTCCGGGGGGCAGGCTGAGCCTGTGGTTCATTCTTCTTCCCGATGGGAAAATAGAGTGACCTGTGCCTGTCCCAACACCTAGAGCTAGTCTCTCATTGGTTCCCCCTCTTCCCGTTCATCCTCAGGCCAAATTGCGACCTGTATGAAACAGGAGGTTAAAGGTGCTGATTCTCCAAGTAGGGAGATTGTTAGTAGAGCGGCTGGAATGGCGAACCCGAGCACAAGGAGAGGAGAAATGAGGTGCGTTTGAGAAACCTTTCCCGATCACACGGTGTACCATCTTCTGGGTTTCCCACGCATGTTTTCGATGTAGGAAGATGCCCTTGAACCTGGAGATTTGGGACCCACGGCATGGGTACCACGCAGTATGACTTTAAAGGGTCTGCGTTTGCTCACCCAAGCTCACCAATCCTCTCAGCCCCAAGAGTGTCCAGCCTCATGTCTCATCCAGCTGTGGGTCTAGATATGGTCAATCCAGGTTGCATCAGAGCCCCTGAACGGATTTTGTAAGAATTTCTCTCTCTTTCGCTGTCTTTGTTTTATGGGTTTTTTTTTAAGTAATCTATTTTTATAATGGGGTTTAGCTGCTTTTCACTGCTGTGTTTATGCCGCTTTACACCCTCTTGATTCACTTCCAGAGAGAGATCAATACATAGGTTTTAAGACTCTTACTAGTCAGATATATTCTTGGGCGGTGAATAGGGGCTGTTGAGTCCAGTTCACTGAGCAGGGAGTAGGTCTTGTCTATTACGTATTTGGCTTGTGGAACGGTATCTGAGCTAATTTCAAACCCTTGTTTTATGCATCACCCCACCTCACCTTTCCCGTTAAGCAGCCATAGTGTGTTTTCTAACTGTGTGACTCTGTTCTGTTTTGTAATTCAGTTCAAGTGTAGCGATTTTGACATTCCCTCTATAAGTGATATCTTAGGATAAGTGTCTTTTTCTCTGTGACTTATTTCACTGAGAGTCATCGTACCTAAATCCACTCATCCTGCTGCTACTAGCCTTATGACATTGATTTCATGGCTGAGTGATATTCCATTGTGCCTAAGTACCACAACTTCTTTATCCATTTTTCGCTTTCCTGGGATATTGAAGGTGTACCGAAGTGGAGGTTCTTGGAAACAGAGCAGCCCTAAACTTTGGGGTGCCTGTGTCTTGTTGATTTTTAGGTTTCCCGATTTATACGCCCATGAGTGGAAGTGCCCTATGCTCTCTAAGCTGTGCTTATTACATGTTTCAGGACACACCGTACACTTCTCCAGAGTGGCTGTTGGCAATTTACAGCCCGCCCATCAGCGTAGCAAGGCTCCCATGTCTCCATGGCCTGTCCTGCATTTCTGGCTTTTACACTTTTTTCAGCATGGCCCTTTTGACCGATGGCAAGCGAGACTTCTTTGTAGCGCTGATTTGCCTTTCCGGCTTGCCTGGTTGGCCAAAAAGGGCGTATGCGTTTTTTCCTGAATATATTCAGGAAAAAACGCATACGCCCTTTTTGGCCAAGGGCATCATTGTCAACGCTTTGCCGCTTTTCATGTGCTTTCAAGGCGAGTCGAGTCTGCCTCCTGAAACCTGTTTCCTGCAATTCTGCCTTGCTTTCAAATCCTCCTCGTTGCCTTCCCTCAATATATTTGTGGACGAGAGTTATCATTTATAACTCTGCAGGTTTGTGAGTTGCAGTGCCCCTGAGCTCCATTTGTCAACTCGCTTTTTTGGGAGCTGGCCGCCAAAGCGCAGGATTGCTTCAGGCCGTATTCTGGTTCCGGGGGGCAGGCTGAGCCTGTGGTTCATTCTTCTTCCCGATGGGAAAATAGAGTGACCTGTGCCTGTCCCAACACCTAGAGCTAGTCTCTCATTGGTTCCCCCTCTTCCCGTTCATCCTCAGGCCAAATTGCGACCTGTATGAAACAGGAGGTTAAAGGTGCTGATTCTCCAAGTAGGGAGATTGTTAGTAGAGCGGCTGGAATGGCGAACCCGAGCACAAGGAGAGGAGAAATGAGGTGCGTTTGAGAAACCTTTCCCGATCACACGGTGTACCATCTTCTGGGTTTCCCACGCATGTTTTCGATGTAGGAAGATGCCCTTGAACCTGGAGATTTGGGACCCACGGCATGGGTACCACGCAGTATGACTTTAAAGGGTCTGCGTTTGCTCACCCAAGCTCACCAATCCTCTCAGCCCCAAGAGTGTCCAGCCTCATGTCTCATCCAGCTGTGGGTCTAGATATGGTCAATCCAGGTTGCATCAGAGCCCCTGAACGGATTTTGTAAGAATTTCTCTCTCTTTCGCTGTCTTTGTTTTATGGGTTTTTTTTTAAGTAATCTATTTTTATAATGGGGTTTAGCTGCTTTTCACTGCTGTGTTTATGCCGCTTTACACCCTCTTGATTCACTTCCAGAGAGAGATCAATACATAGGTTTTAAGACTCTTACTAGTCAGATATATTCTTGGGCGGTGAATAGGGGCTGTTGAGTCCAGTTCACTGAGCAGGGAGTAGGTCTTGTCTATTACATATTTGGCTTGTGGAACGGTATCTGAGCTAATTTCAAACCCTTGTTTTATGCATCACCCCACCTCACCTTTCCCGTTAAGCAGCCATAGTGTGTTTTGTAAATGTGTGACTCTGTTCTGTTTTGTAATTCAGTTCAAGTGTAGCGATTTTGACATTCCCTCTATAAGTGATATCTTAGGATAAGTGTCTTTTTCTCTGTGACTTATTTCACTGAGAGTCATCGTACCTAAATCCACTCATCCTGCTGCTACTAGCCTTATGACATTGATTTCATGGCTGAGTGATATTCCATTGTGCCTAAGTACCACAACTTCTTTATCCATTTTTCGCTTTCCTGGGATATTGAAGGTGTACCGAAGTGGAGGTTCTTGGAAACAGAGCAGCCCTAAACTTTGGGGTGCCTGTGTCTTGTTGATTTTTAGGTTTCCCGATTTATACGCCCATGAGTGGAAGTGCCCTATGCTCTCTAAGCTGTGCTTATTACATGTTTCAGGACACACCGTACACTTCTCCAGAGTGGCTGTTGGCAATTTACATCCCGCCCATCAGCGTAGCAAGGCTCCCATGTCTCCATGGCCTGTCCTGCATTTCTGGTTTTTACACTTTTTTCAGCATGGCCCTTTTGACCGATGGCAAGCGAGACTTCTTTGTAGCGCTGATTTGCCTTTCCGGCTTGCCTGGTTGGCCAAAAAGGGCGTATGCGTTTTTTCCTGAATATATTCAGGAAAAAACGCATACGCCCTTTTTGGCCAAGGGCATCATTGTCAACGCTTTGCCGCTTTTCATGTGCCTTCAAGGCGAGTCGAGTCTGCCTCCTGAAACCTGTTTCCTGCAATTCTGCCTTGCTTTCAAATCCTCCTCGTTGCCTTCCCTCAATATATTTGTGGACGAGAGTTATCATTTATAACTCTGCAGGTTTGTGAGTTGCAGTGCCCCTGAGCTCCATTTGTCAACTCGCTTTTTTGGGAGCTGGCCGCCAAAGCGCAGGATTGCTTCAGGCCGTATTCTGGTTCCGGGGGGCAGGCTGAGCCTGTGGTTCATTCTTCTTCCTGATGGGAAAATAGAGTGACCTGTGCCTGTCCCAACACCTAGAGCTAGTCTCTCATTGGTTCCCCCTCTTCCCGTTCATCCTCAGGCCAAATTGCGACCTGTATGAAACAGGAGGTTAAAGGTGCTGATTCTCCAAGTAGGGAGATTGTTAGTAGAGCGGCTGGAATGGCGAACCCGAGCACAAGGAGAGGAGAAATGAGGTGCGTTTGAGAAACCTTTCCCGATCACACGGTGTACCATCTTCTGGGTTTCCCACGCATGTTTTCGATGTAGGAAGATGCCCTTGAACCTGGAGATTTGGGACCCACGGCATGGGTACCACGCAGTATGACTTTAAAGGGTCTGCGTTTGCTCACCCAAGCTCACCAATCCTCTCAGCCCCAAGAGTGTCCAGCCTCATGTCTCATCCAGCTGTGGGTCTAGATATGGTCAATCCAGGTTGCATCAGAGCCCCTGAACGGATTTTGTAAGAATTTCTCTCTCTTTCGCTGTCTTTGTTTTATGGGTTTTTTTTTAAGTAATCTATTTTTATAATGGGGTTTAGCTGCTTTTCACTGCTGTGTTTATGCCGCTTTACACCCTCTTGATTCACTTCCAGAGAGAGATCAATACATAGGTTTTAAGACTCTTACTAGTCAGATATATTCTTGGGCGGTGAATAGGGGCTGTTGAGTCCAGTTCACTGAGCAGGGAGTAGGTCTTGTCTATTACATATTTGGCTTGTGGAACGGTATCTGAGCTAATTTCAAACCCTTGTTTTATGCATCACCCCACCTCACCTTTCCCGTTAAGCAGCCATAGTGTGTTTTCTAACTGTGTGACTCTGTTCTGTTTTGTAATTCAGTTCAAGTGTAGCGATTTTGACATTCCCTCTATAAGTGATATCTTAGGATAAGTGTCTTTTTCTCTGTGACTTATTTCACTGAGAGTCATCGTACCTAAATCCACTCATCCTGCTGCTACTAGCCTTATGACATTGATTTCATGGCTGAGTGATATTCCATTGTGCCTAAGTACCACAACTTCTTTATCCATTTTTCGCTTTCCTGGGATATTGAAGGTGTACCGAAGTGGAGGTTCTTGGAAACAGAGCAGCCCTAAACTTTGGGGTGCCTGTGTCTTGTTGATTTTTAGGTTTCCCGATTTATACGCCCATGAGTGGAAGTGCCCTATGCTCTCTAAGCTGTGCTTATTACATGTTTCAGGACACACCGTACGCTTCTCCAGAGTGTCTGTTGGCAATTTACAGCCCGCCCATCAGCGTAGCAAGGCTCCCATGTCTCCATGGCCTGTCCTGCATTTCTGGCTTTTACACTTTTTTCAGCATGGCCCTTTTGACCGATGGCAAGCGAGACTTCTTTGTAGCGCTGATTTGCCTTTCCGGCTTGCCTGGTTGGCCAAAAAGGGCGTATGCGTTTTTTCCTGAATATATTCAGGAAAAAACGCATACGCCCTTTTTGGCCAAGGGCATCATTGTCAACGCTTTGCCGCTTTTCATGTGCTTTCAAGGCGAGTCGAGTCTGCCTCCTGAAACCTGTTTCCTGCAATTCTGCCTTGCTTTCAAATCCTCCTCGTTGCCTTCCCTCAATATATTTGTGGACGAGAGTTATCATTTATAACTCTGCAGGTTTGTGAGTTGCAGTGCCCCTGAGCTCCATTTGTCAACTCGCTTTTTTGGGAGCTGGCCGCCAAAGCGCAGGATTGCTTCAGGCCGTATTCTGGTTCCGGGGGGCAGGCTGAGCCTGTGGTTCATTCTTCTTCCCGATGGGAAAATAGAGTGACCTGTGCCTGTCCCAACACCTAGAGCTAGTCTCTCATTGGTTCCCCCTCTTCCCGTTCATCCTCAGGCCAAATTGCGACCTGTATGAAACAGGAGGTTAAAGGTGCTGATTCTCCAAGTAGGGAGATTGTTAGTAGAGCGGCTGGAATGGCGAACCCGAGCACAAGGAGAGGAGAAATGAGGTGCGTTTGAGAAACCTTTCCCGATCACACGGTGTACCATCTTCTGGGTTTCCCACGCATGTTTTCGATGTAGGAAGATGCCCTTGAACCTGGAGATTTGGGACCCACGGCATGGGTACCACGCAGTATGACTTTAAAGGGTCTGCGTTTGCTCACCCAAGCTCACCAATCCTCTCAGCCCCAAGAGTGTCCAGCCTCATGTCTCATCCAGCTGTGGGTCTAGATATGGTCAATCCAGGTTGCATCAGAGCCCCTGAACGGATTTTGTAAGAATTTCTCTCTCTTTCGCTGTCTTTGTTTTATGGGGTTTTTTTTAAGTAATCTATTTTTATAATGGGGTTTAGCTGCTTTTCACTGCTGTGTTTATGCCGCTTTACACCCTCTTGATTCACTTCCAGAGAGAGATCAATACATAGGTTTTAAGACTCTTACTAGTCAGATATATTCTTGGGCGGTGAATAGGGGCTGTTGAGTCCAGTTCACTGAGCAGGGAGTAGGTCTTGTCTATTACGTATTTGGCTTGTGGAACGGTATCTGAGCTAATTTCAAACCCTTGTTTTATGCATCACCCCACCTCACCTTTCCCGTTAAGCAGCCATAGTGTGTTTTCTAACTGTGTGACTCTGTTCTGTTTTGTAATTCAGTTCAAGTGTAGCGATTTTGACATTCCCTCTATAAGTGATATCTTAGGATAAGTGTCTTTTTCTCTGTGACTTATTTCACTGAGAGTCATCGTACCTAAATCCACTCATCCTGCTGCTACTAGCCTTATGACATTGATTTCATGGCTGAGTGATATTCCATTGTGCCTAAGTACCACAACTTCTTTATCCATTTTTCGCTTTCCTGGGATATTGAAGGTGTACCGAAGTGGAGGTTCTTGGAAACAGAGCAGCCCTAAACTTTGGGGTGCCTGTGTCTTGTTGATTTTTAGGTTTCCCGATTTATACGCCCATGATTGGAAGTGCCCTATGCTCTCTAAGCTGTGCTTATTACATGTTTCAGGACACACCGTACACTTCTCCAGAGTGGCTGTTGGCAATTTACAGCCCGCCCATCAGCGTAGCAAGGCTCCCATGTCTCCATGGCCTGTCCTGCATTTCTGGCTTTTACACTTTTTTCAGCATGGCCCTTTTGACCGATGGCAAGCGAGACTTCTTTGTAGCGCTGATTTGCCTTTCCGGCTTGCCTGGTTGGCCAAAAAGGGCGTATGCGTTTTTTCCTGAATATATTCAGGAAAAAACGCATACGCCCTTTTTGGCCAAGGGCATCATTGTCAACGCTTTGCCGCTTTTCATGTGCTTTCAAGGCGAGTCGAGTCTGCCTCCTGAAACCTGTTTCCTGCAATTCTGCCTTGCTTTCAAATCCTCCTCGTTGCCTTCCCTCAATATATTTGTGGACGAGAGTTATCATTTATAACTCTGCAGGTTTGTGAGTTGCAGTGCCCCTGAGCTCCATTTGTCAACTCGCTTTTTTGGGAGCTGGCCGCCAAAGCGCAGGATTGCTTCAGGCCGTATTCTGGTTCCGGGGGGCAGGCTGAGCCTGTGGTTCATTCTTCTTCCCGATGGGAAAATAGAGTGACCTGTGCCTGTCCCAACACCTAGAGCTAGTCTCTCATTGGTTCCCCCTCTTCCCGTTCATCCTCAGGCCAAATTGCGACCTGTATGAAACAGGAGGTTAAAGGTGCTGATTCTCCAAGTAGGGAGATTGTTAGTAGAGCGGCTGGAATGGCGAACCCGAGCACAAGGAGAGGAGAAATGAGGTGCGTTTGAGAAACCTTTCCCGATCACACGGTGTACCATCTTCTGGGTTTCCCACGCATGTTTTCGATGTAGGAAGATGCCCTTGAACCTGGAGATTTGGGACCCACGGCATGGGTACCACGCAGTATGACTTTAAAGGGTCTGCGTTTGCTCACCCAAGCTCACCAATCCTCTCAGCCCCAAGAGTGTCCAGCCTCATGTCTCATCCAGCTGTGGGTCTAGATATGGTCAATCCAGGTTGCATCAGAGCCCCTGAACGGATTTTGTAAGAATTTCTCTCTCTTTCGCTGTCTTTGTTTTATGGGTTTTTTTTTAAGTAATCTATTTTTATAATGGGGTTTAGCTGCTTTTCACTGCTGTGTTTATGCCGCTTTACACCCTCTTGATTCACTTCCAGAGAGAGATCAATACATAGGTTTTAAGACTCTTACTAGTCAGATATATTCTTGGGCGGTGAATAGGGGCTGTTGAGTCCAGTTCACTGAGCAGGGAGTAGGTCTTGTCTATTACGTATTTGGCTTGTGGAACGGTATCTGAGCTAATTTCAAACCCTTGTTTTATGCATCACCCCACCTCACCTTTCCCGTTAAGCAGCCATAGTGTGTTTTCTAACTGTGTGACTCTGTTCTGTTTTGTAATTCAGTTCAAGTGTAGCGATTTTGACATTCCCTCTATAAGTGATATCTTAGGATAAGTGTCTTTTTCTCTGTGACTTATTTCACTGAGAGTCATCGTACCTAAATCCACTCATCCTGCTGCTACTAGCCTTATGACATTGATTTCATGGCTGAGTGATATTCCATTGTGCCTAAGTACCACAACTTCTTTATCCATTTTTCGCTTTCCTGGGATATTGAAGGTGTACCGAAGTGGAGGTTCTTGGAAACAGAGCAGCCCTAAACTTTGGGGTGCCTGTGTCTTGTTGATTTTTAGGTTTCCCGATTTATACGCCCATGAGTGGAAGTGCCCTATGCTCTCTAAGCTGTGCTTATTACATGTTTCAGGACACACCGTACACTTCTCCAGAGTGGCTGTTGGCAATTTACAGCCCGCCCATCAGCGTAGCAAGGCTCCCATGTCTCCATGGCCTGTCCTGCATTTCTGGCTTTTACACTTTTTTCAGCATGGCCCTTTTGACCGATGGCAAGCGAGACTTCTTTGTAGCGCTGATTTGCCTTTCCGGCTTGCCTGGTTGGCCAAAAAGGGCGTATGCGTTTTTTCCTGAATATATTCAGGAAAAAACGCATACGCCCTTTTTGGCCAAGGGCATCATTGTCAACGCTTTGCCGCTTTTCATGTGCTTTCAAGGCGAGTCGAGTCTGCCTCCTGAAACCTGTTTCCTGCAATTCTGCCTTGCTTTCAAATCCTCCTCGTTGCCTTCCCTCAATATATTTGTGGACGAGAGTTATCATTTATAACTCTGCAGGTGTGTGAGTTGCAGTGCCCCTGAGCTCCATTTGTCAACTCGCTTTTTTGGGAGCTGGCCGCCAAAGCGCAGGATTGCTTCAGGCCGTATTCTGGTTCCGGGGGGCAGGCTGAGCCTGTGGTTCATTCTTCTTCCCGATGGGAAAATAGAGTGACCTGTGCCTGTCCCAACACCTAGAGCTAGTCTCTCATTGGTTCCCCCTCTTCCCGTTCATCCTCAGGCCAAATTGCGACCTGTATGAAACAGGAGGTTAAAGGTGCTGATTCTCCAAGTAGGGAGATTGTTAGTAGAGCGGCTGGAATGGCGAACCCGAGCACAAGGAGAGGAGAAATGAGGTGCGTTTGAGAAACCTTTCCCGATCACACGGTGTACCATCTTCTGGGTTTCCCACGCATGTTTTCGATGTAGGAAGATGCCCTTGAACCTGGAGATTTGGGACCCACGGCATGGGTACCACGCAGTATGACTTTAAAGGGTCTGCGTTTGCTCACCCAAGCTCACCAATCCTCTCAGCCCCAAGAGTGTCCAGCCTCATGTCTCATCCAGCTGTGGGTCTAGATATGGTCAATCCAGGTTGCATCAGAGCCCCTGAACGGATTTTGTAAGAATTTCTCTCTCTTTCGCTGTCTTTGTTTTATGGGGTTTTTTTTAAGTAATCTATTTTTATAATGGGGTTTAGCTGCTTTTCACTGCTGTGTTTATGCCGCTTTACACCCTCTTGATTCACTTCCAGAGAGAGATCAATACATAGGTTTTAAGACTCTTACTAGTCAGATATATTCTTGGGCGGTGAATAGGGGCTGTTGAGTCCAGTTCACTGAGCAGGGAGTAGGTCTTGTCTATTACGTATTTGGCTTGTGGAACGGTATCTGAGCTAATTTCAAACCCTTGTTTTATGCATCACCCCACCTCACCTTTCCCGTTAAGCAGCCATAGTGTGTTTTCTAACTGTGTGACTCTGTTCTGTTTTGTAATTCAGTTCAAGTGTAGCGATTTTGACATTCCCTCTATAAGTGATATCTTAGGATAAGTGTCTTTTTCTCTGTGACTTATTTCACTGAGAGTCATCGTACCTAAATCCACTCATCCTGCTGCTACTAGCCTTATGACATTGATTTCATGGCTGAGTGATATTCCATTGTGCCTAAGTACCACAACTTCTTTATCCATTTTTCGCTTTCCTGGGATATTGAAGGTGTACCGAAGTGGAGGTTCTTGGAAACAGAGCAGCCCTAAACTTTGGGGTGCCTGTGTCTTGTTGATTTTTAGGTTTCCCGATTTATACGCCCATGATTGGAAGTGCCCTATGCTCTCTAAGCTGTGCTTATTACATGTTTCAGGACACACCGTACACTTCTCCAGAGTGGCTGTTGGCAATTTACAGCCCGCCCATCAGCGTAGCAAGGCTCCCATGTCTCCATGGCCTGTCCTGCATTTCTGGCTTTTACACTTTTTTCAGCATGGCCCTTTTGACCGATGGCAAGCGAGACTTCTTTGTAGCGCTGATTTGCCTTTCCGGCTTGCCTGGTTGGCCAAAAAGGGCGTATGCGTTTTTTCCTGAATATATTCAGGAAAAAACGCATACGCCCTTTTTGGCCAAGGGCATCATTGTCAACGCTTTGCCGCTTTTCATGTGCTTTCAAGGCGAGTCGAGTCTGCCTCCTGAAACCTGTTTCCTGCAATTCTGCCTTGCTTTCAAATCCTCCTCGTTGCCTTCCCTCAATATATTTGTGGACGAGAGTTATCATTTATAACTCTGCAGGTTTGTGAGTTGCAGTGCCCCTGAGCTCCATTTGTCAACTCGCTTTTTTGGGAGCTGGCCGCCAAAGCGCAGGATTGCTTCAGGCCGTATTCTGGTTCCGGGGGGCAGGCTGAGCCTGTGGTTCATTCTTCTTCCCGATGGGAAAATAGAGTGACCTGTGCCTGTCCCAACACCTAGAGCTAGTCTCTCATTGGTTCCCCCTCTTCCCGTTCATCCTCAGGCCAAATTGCGACCTGTATGAAACAGGAGGTTAAAGGTGCTGATTCTCCAAGTAGGGAGATTGTTAGTAGAGCGGCTGGAATGGCGAACCCGAGCACAAGGAGAGGAGAAATGAGGTGCGTTTGAGAAACCTTTCCCGATCACACGGTGTACCATCTTCTGGGTTTCCCACGCATGTTTTCGATGTAGGAAGATGCCCTTGAACCTGGAGATTTGGGACCCACGGCATGGGTACCACGCAGTATGACTTTAAAGGGTCTGCGTTTGCTCACCCAAGCTCACCAATCCTCTCAGCCCCAAGAGTGTCCAGCCTCATGTCTCATCCAGCTGTGGGTCTAGATATGGTCAATCCAGGTTGCATCAGAGCCCCTGAACGGATTTTGTAAGAATTTCTCTCTCTTTCGCTGTCTTTGTTTTATGGGTTTTTTTTTAAGTAATCTATTTTTATAATGGGGTTTAGCTGCTTTTCACTGCTGTGTTTATGCCGCTTTACACCCTCTTGATTCACTTCCAGAGAGAGATCAATACATAGGTTTTAAGACTCTTACTAGTCAGATATATTCTTGGGCGGTGAATAGGGGCTGTTGAGTCCAGTTCACTGAGCAGGGAGTAGGTCTTGTCTATTACGTATTTGGCTTGTGGAACGGTATCTGAGCTAATTTCAAACCCTTGTTTTATGCATCACCCCACCTCACCTTTCCCGTTAAGCAGCCATAGTGTGTTTTCTAACTGTGTGACTCTGTTCTGTTTTGTAATTCAGTTCAAGTGTAGCGATTTTGACATTCCCTCTATAAGTGATATCTTAGGATAAGTGTCTTTTTCTCTGTGACTTATTTCACTGAGAGTCATCGTACCTAAATCCACTCATCCTGCTGCTACTAGCCTTATGACATTGATTTCATGGCTGAGTGATATTCCATTGTGCCTAAGTACCACAACTTCTTTATCCATTTTTCGCTTTCCTGGGATATTGAAGGTGTACCGAAGTGGAGGTTCTTGGAAACAGAGCAGCCCTAAACTTTGGGGTGCCTGTGTCTTGTTGATTTTTAGGTTTCCCGATTTATACGCCCATGAGTGGAAGTGCCCTATGCTCTCTAAGCTGTGCTTATTACATGTTTCAGGACACACCGTACACTTCTCCAGAGTGGCTGTTGGCAATTTACAGCCCGCCCATCAGCGTAGCAAGGCTCCCATGTCTCCATGGCCTGTCCTGCATTTCTGGCTTTTACACTTTTTTCAGCATGGCCCTTTTGACCGATGGCAAGCGAGACTTCTTTGTAGCGCTGATTTGCCTTTCCGGCTTGCCTGGTTGGCCAAAAAGGGCGTATGCGTTTTTTCCTGAATATATTCAGGAAAAAACGCATACGCCCTTTTTGGCCAAGGGCATCATTGTCAACGCTTTGCCGCTTTTCATGTGCTTTCAAGGCGAGTCGAGTCTGCCTCCTGAAACCTGTTTCCTGCAATTCTGCCTTGCTTTCAAATCCTCCTCGTTGCCTTCCCTCAATATATTTGTGGACGAGAGTTATCATTTATAACTCTGCAGGTGTGTGAGTTGCAGTGCCCCTGAGCTCCATTTGTCAACTCGCTTTTTTGGGAGCTGGCCGCCAAAGCGCAGGATTGCTTCAGGCCGTATTCTGGTTCCGGGGGGCAGGCTGAGCCTGTGGTTCATTCTTCTTCCCGATGGGAAAATAGAGTGACCTGTGCCTGTCCCAACACCTAGAGCTAGTCTCTCATTGGTTCCCCCTCTTCCCGTTCATCCTCAGGCCAAATTGCGACCTGTATGAAACAGGAGGTTAAAGGTGCTGATTCTCCAAGTAGGGAGATTGTTAGTAGAGCGGCTGGAATGGCGAACCCGAGCACAAGGAGAGGAGAAATGAGGTGCGTTTGAGAAACCTTTCCCGATCACACGGTGTACCATCTTCTGGGTTTCCCACGCATGTTTTCGATGTAGGAAGATGCCCTTGAACCTGGAGATTTGGGACCCACGGCATGGGTACCACGCAGTATGACTTTAAAGGGTCTGCGTTTGCTCACCCAAGCTCACCAATCCTCTCAGCCCCAAGAGTGTCCAGCCTCATGTCTCATCCAGCTGTGGGTCTAGATATGGTCAATCCAGGTTGCATCAGAGCCCCTGAACGGATTTTGTAAGAATTTCTCTCTCTTTCGCTGTCTTTGTTTTATGGGTTTTTTTTTAAGTAATCTATTTTTATAATGGGGTTTAGCTGCTTTTCACTGCTGTGTTTATGCCGCTTTACACCCTCTTGATTCACTTCCAGAGAGAGATCAATACATAGGTTTTAAGACTCTTACTAGTCAGATATATTCTTGGGCGGTGAATAGGGGCTGTTGAGTCCAGTTCACTGAGCAGGGAGTAGGTCTTGTCTATTACGTATTTGGCTTGTGGAACGGTATCTGAGCTAATTTCAAACCCTTGTTTTATGCATCACCCCACCTCACCTTTCCCGTTAAGCAGCCATAGTGTGTTTTCTAACTGTGTGACTCTGTTCTGTTTTGTAATTCAGTTCAAGTGTAGCGATTTTGACATTCCCTCTATAAGTGATATCTTAGGATAAGTGTCTTTTTCTCTGTGACTTATTTCACTGAGAGTCATCGTACCTAAATCCACTCATCCTGCTGCTACTAGCCTTATGACATTGATTTCATGGCTGAGTGATATTCCATTGTGCCTAAGTACCACAACTTCTTTATCCATTTTTCGCTTTCCTGGGATATTGAAGGTGTACCGAAGTGGAGGTTCTTGGAAACAGAGCAGCCCTAAACTTTGGGGTGCCTGTGTCTTGTTGATTTTTAGGTTTCCCGATTTATACGCCCATGAGTGGAAGTGCCCTATGCTCTCTAAGCTGTGCTTATTACATGTTTCAGGACACACCGTACACTTCTCCAGAGTGGCTGTTGGCAATTTACATCCCGCCCATCAGCGTAGCAAGGCTCCCATGTCTCCATGGCCTGTCCTGCATTTCTGGTTTTTACACTTTTTTCAGCATGGCCCTTTTGACCGATGGCAAGCGAGACTTCTTTGTAGCGCTGATTTGCCTTTCCGGCTTGCCTGGTTGGCCAAAAAGGGCGTATGCGTTTTTTCCTGAATATATTCAGGAAAAAACGCATACGCCCTTTTTGGCCAAGGGCATCATTGTCAACGCTTTGCCGCTTTTCATGTGCCTTCAAGGCGAGTCGAGTCTGCCTCCTGAAACCTGTTTCCTGCAATTCTGCCTTGCTTTCAAATCCTCCTCGTTGCCTTCCCTCAATATATTTGTGGACGAGAGTTATCATTTATAACTCTGCAGGTTTGTGAGTTGCAGTGCCCCTGAGCTCCATTTGTCAACTCGCTTTTTTGGGAGCTGGCCGCCAAAGCGCAGGATTGCTTCAGGCCGTATTCTGGTTCCGGGGGGCAGGCTGAGCCTGTGGTTCATTCTTCTTCCCGATGGGAAAATAGAGTGACCTGTGCCTGTCCCAACACCTAGAGCTAGTCTCTCATTGGTTCCCCCTCTTCCGGTTCATCCTCAGGCCAAATTGCGACCTGTATGAAACAGGAGGTTAAAGGTGCTGATTCTCCAAGTAGGGAGATTGTTAGTAGAGCGGCTGGAATGGCGAACCCGAGCACAAGGAGAGGAGAAATGAGGTGCGTTTGAGAAACCTTTCCCGATCACACGGTGTACCATCTTCTGGGTTTCCCACGCATGTTTTCGATGTAGGAAGATGCCCTTGAACCTGGAGATTTGGGACCCACGGCATGGGTACCACGCAGTATGACTTTAAAGGGTCTGCGTTTGCTCACCCAAGCTCACCAATCCTCTCAGCCCCAAGAGTGTCCAGCCTCATGTCTCATCCAGCTGTGGGTCTAGATATGGTCAATCCAGGTTGCATCAGAGCCCCTGAACGGATTTTGTAAGAATTTCTCTCTCTTTCGCTGTCTTTGTTTTATGGGTTTTTTTTTAAGTAATCTATTTTTATAATGGGGTTTAGCTGCTTTTCACTGCTGTGTTTATGCCGCTTTACACCCTCTTGATTCACTTCCAGAGAGAGATCAATACATAGGTTTTAAGACTCTTACTAGTCAGATATATTCTTGGGCGGTGAATAGGGGCTGTTGAGTCCAGTTCACTGAGCAGGGAGTAGGTCTTGTCTATTACGTATTTGGCTTGTGGAACGGTATCTGAGCTAATTTCAAACCCTTGTTTTATGCATCACCCCACCTCACCTTTCCCGTTAAGCAGCCATAGTGTGTTTTCTAACTGTGTGACTCTGTTCTGTTTTGTAATTCAGTTCAAGTGTAGCGATTTTGACATTCCCTCTATAAGTGATATCTTAGGATAAGTGTCTTTTTCTCTGTGACTTATTTCACTGAGAGTCATCGTACCTAAATCCACTCATCCTGCTGCTACTAGCCTTATGACATTGATTTCATGGCTGAGTGATATTCCATTGTGCCTAAGTACCACAACTTCTTTATCCATTTTTCGCTTTCCTGGGATATTGAAGGTGTACCGAAGTGGAGGTTCTTGGAAACAGAGCAGCCCTAAACTTTGGGGTGCCTGTGTCTTGTTGATTTTTAGGTTTCCCGATTTATACGCCCATGAGTGGAAGTGCCCTATGCTCTCTAAGCTGTGCTTATTACATGTTTCAGGACACACCGTACACTTCTCCAGAGTGGCTGTTGGCAATTTACAGCCCGCCCATCAGCGTAGCAAGGCTCCCATGTCTCCATGGCCTGTCCTGCATTTCTGGCTTTTACACTTTTTTCAGCATGGCCCTTTTGACCGATGGCAAGCGAGACTTCTTTGTAGCGCTGATTTGCCTTTCCGGCTTGCCTGGTTGGCCAAAAAGGGCGTATGCGTTTTTTCCTGAATATATTCAGGAAAAAACGCATACGCCCTTTTTGGCCAAGGGCATCATTGTCAACGCTTTGCCGCTTTTCATGTGCTTTCAAGGCGAGTCGAGTCTGCCTCCTGAAACCTGTTTCCTGCAATTCTGCCTTGCTTTCAAATCCTCCTCGTTGCCTTCCCTCAATATATTTGTGGACGAGAGTTATCATTTATAACTCTGCAGGTTTGTGAGTTGCAGTGCCCCTGAGCTCCATTTGTCAACTCGCTTTTTTGGGAGCTGGCCGCCAAAGCGCAGGATTGCTTCAGGCCGTATTCTGGTTCCGGGGGGCAGGCTGAGCCTGTGGTTCATTCTTCTTCCCGATGGGAAAATAGAGTGACCTGTGCCTGTCCCAACACCTAGAGCTAGTCTCTCATTGGTTCCCCCTCTTCCCGTTCATCCTCAGGCCAAATTGCGACCTGTATGAAACAGGAGGTTAAAGGTGCTGATTCTCCAAGTAGGGAGATTGTTAGTAGAGCGGCTGGAATGGCGAACCCGAGCACAAGGAGAGGAGAAATGAGGTGCGTTTGAGAAACCTTTCCCGATCACACGGTGTACCATCTTCTGGGTTTCCCACGCATGTTTTCGATGTAGGAAGATGCCCTTGAACCTGGAGATTTGGGACCCACGGCATGGGTACCACGCAGTATGACTTTAAAGGGTCTGCGTTTGCTCACCCAAGCTCACCAATCCTCTCAGCCCCAAGAGTGTCCAGCCTCATGTCTCATCCAGCTGTGGGTCTAGATATGGTCAATCCAGGTTGCATCAGAGCCCCTGAACGGATTTTGTAAGAATTTCTCTCTCTTTCGCTGTCTTTGTTTTATGGGGTTTTTTTTAAGTAATCTATTTTTATAATGGGGTTTAGCTGCTTTTCACTGCTGTGTTTATGCCGCTTTACACCCTCTTGATTCACTTCCAGAGAGAGATCAATACATAGGTTTTAAGACTCTTACTAGTCAGATATATTCTTGGGCGGTGAATAGGGGCTGTTGAGTCCAGTTCACTGAGCAGGGAGTAGGTCTTGTCTATTACGTATTTGGCTTGTGGAACGGTATCTGAGCTAATTTCAAACCCTTGTTTTATGCATCACCCCACCTCACCTTTCCCGTTAAGCAGCCATAGTGTGTTTTCTAACTGTGTGACTCTGTTCTGTTTTGTAATTCAGTTCAAGTGTAGCGATTTTGACATTCCCTCTATAAGTGATATCTTAGGATAAGTGTCTTTTTCTCTGTGACTTATTTCACTGAGAGTCATCGTACCTAAATCCACTCATCCTGCTGCTACTAGCCTTATGACATTGATTTCATGGCTGAGTGATATTCCATTGTGCCTAAGTACCACAACTTCTTTATCCATTTTTCGCTTTCCTGGGATATTGAAGGTGTACCGAAGTGGAGGTTCTTGGAAACAGAGCAGCCCTAAACTTTGGGGTGCCTGTGTCTTGTTGATTTTTAGGTTTCCCGATTTATACGCCCATGAGTGGAAGTGCCCTATGCTCTCTAAGCTGTGCTTATTACATGTTTCAGGACACACCGTACACTTCTCCAGAGTGGCTGTTGGCAATTTACATCCCGCCCATCAGCGTAGCAAGGCTCCCATGTCTCCATGGCCTGTCCTGCATTTCTGGCTTTTACACTTTTTTCAGCATGGCCCTTTTGACCGATGGCAAGCGAGACTTCTTTGTAGCGCTGATTTGCCTTTCCGGCTTGCCTGGTTGGCCAAAAAGGGCGTATGCGTTTTTTCCTGAATATATTCAGGAAAAAACGCATACGCCCTTTTTGGCCAAGGGCATCATTGTCAACGCTTTGCCGCTTTTCATGTGCCTTCAAGGCGAGTCGAGTCTGCCTCCTGAAACCTGTTTCCTGCAATTCTGCCTTGCTTTCAAATCCTCCTCGTTGCCTTCCCTCAATATATTTGTGGACGAGAGTTATCATTTATAACTCTGCAGGTTTGTGAGTTGCAGTGCCCCTGAGCTCCATTTGTCAACTCGCTTTTTTGGGAGCTGGCCGCCAAAGCGCAGGATTGCTTCAGGCCGTATTCTGGTTCCGGGGGGCAGGCTGAGCCTGTGGTTCATTCTTCTTCCCGATGGGAAAATAGAGTGACCTGTGCCTGTCCCAACACCTAGAGCTAGTCTCTCATTGGTTCCCCCTCTTCCGGTTCATCCTCAGGCCAAATTGCGACCTGTATGAAACAGGAGGTTAAAGGTGCTGATTCTCCAAGTAGGGAGATTGTTAGTAGAGCGGCTGGAATGGCGAACCCGAGCACAAGGAGAGGAGAAATGAGGTGCGTTTGAGAAACCTTTCCCGATCACACGGTGTACCATCTTCTGGGTTTCCCACGCATGTTTTCGATGTAGGAAGATGCCCTTGAACCTGGAGATTTGGGACCCACGGCATGGGTACCACGCAGTATGACTTTAAAGGGTCTGCGTTTGCTCACCCAAGCTCACCAATCCTCTCAGCCCCAAGAGTGTCCAGCCTCATGTCTCATCCAGCTGTGGGTCTAGATATGGTCAATCCAGGTTGCATCAGAGCCCCTGAACGGATTTTGTAAGAATTTCTCTCTCTTTCGCTGTCTTTGTTTTATGGGTTTTTTTTTAAGTAATCTATTTTTATAATGGGGTTTAGCTGCTTTTCACTGCTGTGTTTATGCCGCTTTACACCCTCTTGATTCACTTCCAGAGAGAGATCAATACATAGGTTTTAAGACTCTTACTAGTCAGATATATTCTTGGGCGGTGAATAGGGGCTGTTGAGTCCAGTTCACTGAGCAGGGAGTAGGTCTTGTCTATTACGTATTTGGCTTGTGGAACGGTATCTGAGCTAATTTCAAACCCTTGTTTTATGCATCACCCCACCTCACCTTTCCCGTTAAGCAGCCATAGTGTGTTTTGTAACTGTGTGACTCTGTTCTGTTTTGTAATTCAGTTCAAGTGTAGCGATTTTGACATTCCCTCTATAAGTGATATCTTAGGATAAGTGTCTTTTTCTCTGTGACTTATTTCACTGAGAGTCATCGTACCTAAATCCACTCATCCTGCTGCTACTAGCCTTATGACATTGATTTCATGGCTGAGTGATATTCCATTGTGCCTAAGTACCACAACTTCTTTATCCATTTTTCGCTTTCCTGGGATATTGAAGGTGTACCGAAGTGGAGGTTCTTGGAAACAGAGCAGCCCTAAACTTTGGGGTGCCTGTGTCTTGTTGATTTTTAGGTTTCCCGATTTATACGCCCATGAGTGGAAGTGCCCTATGCTCTCTAAGCTGTGCTTATTACATGTTTCAGGACACACCGTACACTTCTCCAGAGTGGCTGTTGGCAATTTACAGCCCGCCCATCAGCGTAGCAAGGCTCCCATGTCTCCATGGCCTGTCCTGCATTTCTGGCTTTTACACTTTTTTCAGCATGGCCCTTTTGACCGATGGCAAGCGAGACTTCTTTGTAGCGCTGATTTGCCTTTCCGGCTTGCCTGGTTGGCCAAAAAGGGCGTATGCGTTTTTTCCTGAATATATTCAGGAAAAAACGCATACGCCCTTTTTGGCCAAGGGCATCATTGTCAACGCTTTGCCGCTTTTCATGTGCTTTCAAGGCGAGTCGAGTCTGCCTCCTGAAACCTGTTTCCTGCAATTCTGCCTTGCTTTCAAATCCTCCTCGTTGCCTTCCCTCAATATATTTGTGGACGAGAGTTATCATTTATAACTCTGCAGGTTTGTGAGTTGCAGTGCCCCTGAGCTCCATTTGTCAACTCGCTTTTTTGGGAGCTGGCCGCCAAAGCGCAGGATTGCTTCAGGCCGTATTCTGGTTCCGGGGGGCAGGCTGAGCCTGTGGTTCATTCTTCTTCCCGATGGGAAAATAGAGTGACCTGTGCCTGTCCCAACACCTAGAGCTAGTCTCTCATTGGTTCCCCCTCTTCCCGTTCATCCTCAGGCCAAATTGCGACCTGTATGAAACAGGAGGTTAAAGGTGCTGATTCTCCAAGTAGGGAGATTGTTAGTAGAGCGGCTGGAATGGCGAACCCGAGCACAAGGAGAGGAGAAATGAGGTGCGTTTGAGAAACCTTTCCCGATCACACGGTGTACCATCTTCTGGGTTTCCCACGCATGTTTTCGATGTAGGAAGATGCCCTTGAACCTGGAGATTTGGGACCCACGGCATGGGTACCACGCAGTATGACTTTAAAGGGTCTGCGTTTGCTCACCCAAGCTCACCAATCCTCTCAGCCCCAAGAGTGTCCAGCCTCATGTCTCATCCAGCTGTGGGTCTAGATATGGTCAATCCAGGTTGCATCAGAGCCCCTGAACGGATTTTGTAAGAATTTCTCTCTCTTTCGCTGTCTTTGTTTTATGGGTTTTTTTTTAAGTAATCTATTTTTATAATGGGGTTTAGCTGCTTTTCACTGCTGTGTTTATGCCGCTTTACACCCTCTTGATTCACTTCCAGAGAGAGATCAATACATAGGTTTTAAGACTCTTACTAGTCAGATATATTCTTGGGCGGTGAATAGGGGCTGTTGAGTCCAGTTCACTGAGCAGGGAGTAGGTCTTGTCTATTACGTATTTGGCTTGTGGAACGGTATCTGAGCTAATTTCAAACCCTTGTTTTATGCATCACCCCACCTCACCTTTCCCGTTAAGCAGCCATAGTGTGTTTTCTAACTGTGTGACTCTGTTCTGTTTTGTAATTCAGTTCAAGTGTAGCGATTTTGACATTCCCTCTATAAGTGATATCTTAGGATAAGTGTCTTTTTCTCTGTGACTTATTTCACTGAGAGTCATCGTACCTAAATCCACTCATCCTGCTGCTACTAGCCTTATGACATTGATTTCATGGCTGAGTGATATTCCATTGTGCCTAAGTACCACAACTTCTTTATCCATTTTTCGCTTTCCTGGGATATTGAAGGTGTACCGAAGTGGAGGTTCTTGGAAACAGAGCAGCCCTAAACTTTGGGGTGCCTGTGTCTTGTTGATTTTTAGGTTTCCCGATTTATACGCCCATGAGTGGAAGTGCCCTATGCTCTCTAAGCTGTGCTTATTACATGTTTCAGGACACACCGTACACTTCTCCAGAGTGGCTGTTGGCAATTTACAGCCCGCCCATCAGCGTAGCAAGGCTCCCATGTCTCCATGGCCTGTCCTGCATTTCTGGCTTTTACACTTTTTTCAGCATGGCCCTTTTGACCGATGGCAAGCGAGACTTCTTTGTAGCGCTGATTTGCCTTTCCGGCTTGCCTGGTTGGCCAAAAAGGGCGTATGCGTTTTTTCCTGAATATATTCAGGAAAAAACGCATACGCCCTTTTTGGCCAAGGGCATCATTGTCAACGCTTTGCCGCTTTTCATGTGCTTTCAAGGCGAGTCGAGTCTGCCTCCTGAAACCTGTTTCCTGCAATTCTGCCTTGCTTTCAAATCCTCCTCGTTGCCTTCCCTCAATATATTTGTGGACGAGAGTTATCATTTATAACTCTGCAGGTGTGTGAGTTGCAGTGCCCCTGAGCTCCATTTGTCAACTCGCTTTTTTGGGAGCTGGCCGCCAAAGCGCAGGATTGCTTCAGGCCGTATTCTGGTTCCGGGGGGCAGGCTGAGCCTGTGGTTCATTCTTCTTCCCGATGGGAAAATAGAGTGACCTGTGCCTGTCCCAACACCTAGAGCTAGTCTCTCATTGGTTCCCCCTCTTCCCGTTCATCCTCAGGCCAAATTGCGACCTGTATGAAACAGGAGGTTAAAGGTGCTGATTCTCCAAGTAGGGAGATTGTTAGTAGAGCGGCTGGAATGGCGAACCCGAGCACAAGGAGAGGAGAAATGAGGTGCGTTTGAGAAACCTTTCCCGATCACACGGTGTACCATCTTCTGGGTTTCCCACGCATGTTTTCGATGTAGGAAGATGCCCTTGAACCTGGAGATTTGGGACCCACGGCATGGGTACCACGCAGTATGACTTTAAAGGGTCTGCGTTTGCTCACCCAAGCTCACCAATCCTCTCAGCCCCAAGAGTGTCCAGCCTCATGTCTCATCCAGCTGTGGGTCTAGATATGGTCAATCCAGGTTGCATCAGAGCCCCTGAACGGATTTTGTAAGAATTTCTCTCTCTTTCGCTGTCTTTGTTTTATGGGTTTTTTTTTAAGTAATCTATTTTTATAATGGGGTTTAGCTGCTTTTCACTGCTGTGTTTATGCCGCTTTACACCCTCTTGATTCACTTCCAGAGAGAGATCAATACATAGGTTTTAAGACTCTTACTAGTCAGATATATTCTTGGGCGGTGAATAGGGGCTGTTGAGTCCAGTTCACTGAGCAGGGAGTAGGTCTTGTCTATTACGTATTTGGCTTGTGGAACGGTATCTGAGCTAATTTCAAACCCTTGTTTTATGCATCACCCCACCTCACCTTTCCCGTTAAGCAGCCATAGTGTGTTTTCTAACTGTGTGACTCTGTTCTGTTTTGTAATTCAGTTCAAGTGTAGCGATTTTGACATTCCCTCTATAAGTGATATCTTAGGATAAGTGTCTTTTTCTCTGTGACTTATTTCACTGAGAGTCATCGTACCTAAATCCACTCATCCTGCTGCTACTAGCCTTATGACATTGATTTCATGGCTGAGTGATATTCCATTGTGCCTAAGTACCACAACTTCTTTATCCATTTTTCGCTTTCCTGGGATATTGAAGGTGTACCGAAGTGGAGGTTCTTGGAAACAGAGCAGCCCTAAACTTTGGGGTGCCTGTGTCTTGTTGATTTTTAGGTTTCCCGATTTATACGCCCATGAGTGGAAGTGCCCTATGCTCTCTAAGCTGTGCTTATTACATGTTTCAGGACACACCGTACACTTCTCCAGAGTGGCTGTTGGCAATTTACATCCCGCCCATCAGCGTAGCAAGGCTCCCATGTCTCCATGGCCTGTCCTGCATTTCTGGTTTTTACACTTTTTTCAGCATGGCCCTTTTGACCGATGGCAAGCGAGACTTCTTTGTAGCGCTGATTTGCCTTTCCGGCTTGCCTGGTTGGCCAAAAAGGGCGTATGCGTTTTTTCCTGAATATATTCAGGAAAAAACGCATACGCCCTTTTTGGCCAAGGGCATCATTGTCAACGCTTTGCCGCTTTTCATGTGCCTTCAAGGCGAGTCGAGTCTGCCTCCTGAAACCTGTTTCCTGCAATTCTGCCTTGCTTTCAAATCCTCCTCGTTGCCTTCCCTCAATATATTTGTGGACGAGAGTTATCATTTATAACTCTGCAGGTTTGTGAGTTGCAGTGCCCCTGAGCTCCATTTGTCAACTCGCTTTTTTGGGAGCTGGCCGCCAAAGCGCAGGATTGCTTCAGGCCGTATTCTGGTTCCGGGGGGCAGGCTGAGCCTGTGGTTCATTCTTCTTCCCGATGGGAAAATAGAGTGACCTGTGCCTGTCCCAACACCTAGAGCTAGTCTCTCATTGGTTCCCCCTCTTCCGGTTCATCCTCAGGCCAAATTGCGACCTGTATGAAACAGGAGGTTAAAGGTGCTGATTCTCCAAGTAGGGAGATTGTTAGTAGAGCGGCTGGAATGGCGAACCCGAGCACAAGGAGAGGAGAAATGAGGTGCGTTTGAGAAACCTTTCCCGATCACACGGTGTACCATCTTCTGGGTTTCCCACGCATGTTTTCGATGTAGGAAGATGCCCTTGAACCTGGAGATTTGGGACCCACGGCATGGGTACCACGCAGTATGACTTTAAAGGGTCTGCGTTTGCTCACCCAAGCTCACCAATCCTCTCAGCCCCAAGAGTGTCCAGCCTCATGTCTCATCCAGCTGTGGGTCTAGATATGGTCAATCCAGGTTGCATCAGAGCCCCTGAACGGATTTTGTAAGAATTTCTCTCTCTTTCGCTGTCTTTGTTTTATGGGTTTTTTTTTAAGTAATCTATTTTTATAATGGGGTTTAGCTGCTTTTCACTGCTGTGTTTATGCCGCTTTACACCCTCTTGATTCACTTCCAGAGAGAGATCAATACATAGGTTTTAAGACTCTTACTAGTCAGATATATTCTTGGGCGGTGAATAGGGGCTGTTGAGTCCAGTTCACTGAGCAGGGAGTAGGTCTTGTCTATTACGTATTTGGCTTGTGGAACGGTATCTGAGCTAATTTCAAACCCTTGTTTTATGCATCACCCCACCTCACCTTTCCCGTTAAGCAGCCATAGTGTGTTTTCTAACTGTGTGACTCTGTTCTGTTTTGTAATTCAGTTCAAGTGTAGCGATTTTGACATTCCCTCTATAAGTGATATCTTAGGATAAGTGTCTTTTTCTCTGTGACTTATTTCACTGAGAGTCATCGTACCTAAATCCACTCATCCTGCTGCTACTAGCCTTATGACATTGATTTCATGGCTGAGTGATATTCCATTGTGCCTAAGTACCACAACTTCTTTATCCATTTTTCGCTTTCCTGGGATATTGAAGGTGTACCGAAGTGGAGGTTCTTGGAAACAGAGCAGCCCTAAACTTTGGGGTGCCTGTGTCTTGTTGATTTTTAGGTTTCCCGATTTATACGCCCATGAGTGGAAGTGCCCTATGCTCTCTAAGCTGTGCTTATTACATGTTTCAGGACACACCGTACACTTCTCCAGAGTGGCTGTTGGCAATTTACAGCCCGCCCATCAGCGTAGCAAGGCTCCCATGTCTCCATGGCCTGTCCTGCATTTCTGGCTTTTACACTTTTTTCAGCATGGCCCTTTTGACCGATGGCAAGCGAGACTTCTTTGTAGCGCTGATTTGCCTTTCCGGCTTGCCTGGTTGGCCAAAAAGGGCGTATGCGTTTTTTCCTGAATATATTCAGGAAAAAACGCATACGCCCTTTTTGGCCAAGGGCATCATTGTCAACGCTTTGCCGCTTTTCATGTGCTTTCAAGGCGAGTCGAGAGTGCCTCCTGAAACCTGTTTCCTGCAATTCTGCCTTGCTTTCAAATCCTCCTCGTTGCCTTCCCTCAATATATTTGTGGACGAGAGTTATCATTTATAACTCTGCAGGTTTGTGAGTTGCAGTGCCCCTGAGCTCCATTTGTCAACTCGCTTTTTTGGGAGCTGGCCGCCAAAGCGCAGGATTGCTTCAGGCCGTATTCTGGTTCCGGGGGGCAGGCTGAGCCTGTGGTTCATTCTTCTTCCCGATGGGAAAATAGAGTGACCTGTGCCTGTCCCAACACCTAGAGCTAGTCTCTCATTGGTTCCCCCTCTTCCCGTTCATCCTCAGGCCAAATTGCGACCTGTATGAAACAGGAGGTTAAAGGTGCTGATTCTCCAAGTAGGGAGATTGTTAGTAGAGCGGCTGGAATGGCGAACCCGAGCACAAGGAGAGGAGAAATGAGGTGCGTTTGAGAAACCTTTCCCGATCACACGGTGTACCATCTTCTGGGTTTCCCACGCATGTTTTCGATGTAGGAAGATGCCCTTGAACCTGGAGATTTGGGACCCACGGCATGGGTACCACGCAGTATGACTTTAAAGGGTCTGCGTTTGCTCACCCAAGCTCACCAATCCTCTCAGCCCCAAGAGTGTCCAGCCTCATGTCTCATCCAGCTGTGGGTCTAGATATGGTCAATCCAGGTTGCATCAGAGCCCCTGAACGGATTTTGTAAGAATTTCTCTCTCTTTCGCTGTCTTTGTTTTATGGGTTTTTTTTTAAGTAATCTATTTTTATAATGGGGTTTAGCTGCTTTTCACTGCTGTGTTTATGCCGCTTTACACCCTCTTGATTCACTTCCAGAGAGAGATCAATACATAGGTTTTAAGACTCTTACTAGTCAGATATATTCTTGGGCGGTGAATAGGGGCTGTTGAGTCCAGTTCACTGAGCAGGGAGTAGGTCTTGTCTATTACGTATTTGGCTTGTGGAACGGTATCTGAGCTAATTTCAAACCCTTGTTTTATGCATCACCCCACCTCACCTTTCCCGTTAAGCAGCCATAGTGTGTTTTCTAACTGTGTGACTCTGTTCTGTTTTGTAATTCAGTTCAAGTGTAGCGATTTTGACATTCCCTCTATAAGTGATATCTTAGGATAAGTGTCTTTTTCTCTGTGACTTATTTCACTGAGAGTCATCGTACCTAAATCCACTCATCCTGCTGCTACTAGCCTTATGACATTGATTTCATGGCTGAGTGATATTCCATTGTGCCTAAGTACCACAACTTCTTTATCCATTTTTCGCTTTCCTGGGATATTGAAGGTGTACCGAAGTGGAGGTTCTTGGAAACAGAGCAGCCCTAAACTTTGGGGTGCCTGTGTCTTGTTGATTTTTAGGTTTCCCGATTTATACGCCCATGAGTGGAAGTGCCCTATGCTCTCTAAGCTGTGCTTATTACATGTTTCAGGACACACCGTACACTTCTCCAGAGTGGCTGTTGGCAATTTACAGCCCGCCCATCAGCGTAGCAAGGCTCCCATGTCTCCATGGCCTGTCCTGCATTTCTGGCTTTTACACTTTTTTCAGCATGGCCCTTTTGACCGATGGCAAGCGAGACTTCTTTGTAGCGCTGATTTGCCTTTCCGGCTTGCCTGGTTGGCCAAAAAGGGCGTATGCGTTTTTTCCTGAATATATTCAGGAAAAAACGCATACGCCCTTTTTGGCCAAGGGCATCATTGTCAACGCTTTGCCGCTTTTCATGTGCTTTCAAGGCGAGTCGAGTCTGCCTCCTGAAACCTGTTTCCTGCAATTCTGCCTTGCTTTCAAATCCTCCTCGTTGCCTTCCCTCAATATATTTGTGGACGAGAGTTATCATTTATAACTCTGCAGGTGTGTGAGTTGCAGTGCCCCTGAGCTCCATTTGTCAACTCGCTTTTTTGGGAGCTGGCCGCCAAAGCGCAGGATTGCTTCAGGCCGTATTCTGGTTCCGGGGGGCAGGCTGAGCCTGTGGTTCATTCTTCTTCCCGATGGGAAAATAGAGTGACCTGTGCCTGTCCCAACACCTAGAGCTAGTCTCTCATTGGTTCCCCCTCTTCCCGTTCATCCTCAGGCCAAATTGCGACCTGTATGAAACAGGAGGTTAAAGGTGCTGATTCTCCAAGTAGGGAGATTGTTAGTAGAGCGGCTGGAATGGCGAACCCGAGCACAAGGAGAGGAGAAATGAGGTGCGTTTGAGAAACCTTTCCCGATCACACGGTGTACCATCTTCTGGGTTTCCCACGCATGTTTTCGATGTAGGAAGATGCCCTTGAACCTGGAGATTTGGGACCCACGGCATGGGTACCACGCAGTATGACTTTAAAGGGTCTGCGTTTGCTCACCCAAGCTCACCAATCCTCTCAGCCCCAAGAGTGTCCAGCCTCATGTCTCATCCAGCTGTGGGTCTAGATATGGTCAATCCAGGTTGCATCAGAGCCCCTGAACGGATTTTGTAAGAATTTCTCTCTCTTTCGCTGTCTTTGTTTTATGGGTTTTTTTTTAAGTAATCTATTTTTATAATGGGGTTTAGCTGCTTTTCACTGCTGTGTTTATGCCGCTTTACACCCTCTTGATTCACTTCCAGAGAGAGATCAATACATAGGTTTTAAGACTCTTACTAGTCAGATATATTCTTGGGCGGTGAATAGGGGCTGTTGAGTCCAGTTCACTGAGCAGGGAGTAGGTCTTGTCTATTACGTATTTGGCTTGTGGAACGGTATCTGAGCTAATTTCAAACCCTTGTTTTATGCATCACCCCACCTCACCTTTCCCGTTAAGCAGCCATAGTGTGTTTTCTAACTGTGTGACTCTGTTCTGTTTTGTAATTCAGTTCAAGTGTAGCGATTTTGACATTCCCTCTATAAGTGATATCTTAGGATAAGTGTCTTTTTCTCTGTGACTTATTTCACTGAGAGTCATCGTACCTAAATCCACTCATCCTGCTGCTACTAGCCTTATGACATTGATTTCATGGCTGAGTGATATTCCATTGTGCCTAAGTACCACAACTTCTTTATCCATTTTTCGCTTTCCTGGGATATTGAAGGTGTACCGAAGTGGAGGTTCTTGGAAACAGAGCAGCCCTAAACTTTGGGGTGCCTGTGTCTTGTTGATTTTTAGGTTTCCCGATTTATACGCCCATGAGTGGAAGTGCCCTATGCTCTCTAAGCTGTGCTTATTACATGTTTCAGGACACACCGTACACTTCTCCAGAGTGGCTGTTGGCAATTTACATCCCGCCCATCAGCGTAGCAAGGCTCCCATGTCTCCATGGCCTGTCCTGCATTTCTGGTTTTTACACTTTTTTCAGCATGGCCCTTTTGACCGATGGCAAGCGAGACTTCTTTGTAGCGCTGATTTGCCTTTCCGGCTTGCCTGGTTGGCCAAAAAGGGCGTATGCGTTTTTTCCTGAATATATTCAGGAAAAAACGCATACGCCCTTTTTGGCCAAGGGCATCATTGTCAACGCTTTGCCGCTTTTCATGTGCCTTCAAGGCGAGTCGAGTCTGCCTCCTGAAACCTGTTTCCTGCAATTCTGCCTTGCTTTCAAATCCTCCTCGTTGCCTTCCCTCAATATATTTGTGGACGAGAGTTATCATTTATAACTCTGCAGGTTTGTGAGTTGCAGTGCCCCTGAGCTCCATTTGTCAACTCGCTTTTTTGGGAGCTGGCCGCCAAAGCGCAGGATTGCTTCAGGCCGTATTCTGGTTCCGGGGGGCAGGCTGAGCCTGTGGTTCATTCTTCTTCCCGATGGGAAAATAGAGTGACCTGTGCCTGTCCCAACACCTAGAGCTAGTCTCTCATTGGTTCCCCCTCTTCCGGTTCATCCTCAGGCCAAATTGCGACCTGTATGAAACAGGAGGTTAAAGGTGCTGATTCTCCAAGTAGGGAGATTGTTAGTAGAGCGGCTGGAATGGCGAACCCGAGCACAAGGAGAGGAGAAATGAGGTGCGTTTGAGAAACCTTTCCCGATCACACGGTGTACCATCTTCTGGGTTTCCCACGCATGTTTTCGATGTAGGAAGATGCCCTTGAACCTGGAGATTTGGGACCCACGGCATGGGTACCACGCAGTATGACTTTAAAGGGTCTGCGTTTGCTCACCCAAGCTCACCAATCCTCTCAGCCCCAAGAGTGTCCAGCCTCATGTCTCATCCAGCTGTGGGTCTAGATATGGTCAATCCAGGTTGCATCAGAGCCCCTGAACGGATTTTGTAAGAATTTCTCTCTCTTTCGCTGTCTTTGTTTTATGGGTTTTTTTTTAAGTAATCTATTTTTATAATGGGGTTTAGCTGCTTTTCACTGCTGTGTTTATGCCGCTTTACACCCTCTTGATTCACTTCCAGAGAGAGATCAATACATAGGTTTTAAGACTCTTACTAGTCAGATATATTCTTGGGCGGTGAATAGGGGCTGTTGAGTCCAGTTCACTGAGCAGGGAGTAGGTCTTGTCTATTACGTATTTGGCTTGTGGAACGGTATCTGAGCTAATTTCAAACCCTTGTTTTATGCATCACCCCACCTCACCTTTCCCGTTAAGCAGCCATAGTGTGTTTTCTAACTGTGTGACTCTGTTCTGTTTTGTAATTCAGTTCAAGTGTAGCGATTTTGACATTCCCTCTATAAGTGATATCTTAGGATAAGTGTCTTTTTCTCTGTGACTTATTTCACTGAGAGTCATCGTACCTAAATCCACTCATCCTGCTGCTACTAGCCTTATGACATTGATTTCATGGCTGAGTGATATTCCATTGTGCCTAAGTACCACAACTTCTTTATCCATTTTTCGCTTTCCTGGGATATTGAAGGTGTACCGAAGTGGAGGTTCTTGGAAACAGAGCAGCCCTAAACTTTGGGGTGCCTGTGTCTTGTTGATTTTTAGGTTTCCCGATTTATACGCCCATGAGTGGAAGTGCCCTATGCTCTCTAAGCTGTGCTTATTACATGTTTCAGGACACACCGTACACTTCTCCAGAGTGGCTGTTGGCAATTTACAGCCCGCCCATCAGCGTAGCAAGGCTCCCATGTCTCCATGGCCTGTCCTGCATTTCTGGCTTTTACACTTTTTTCAGCATGGCCCTTTTGACCGATGGCAAGCGAGACTTCTTTGTAGCGCTGATTTGCCTTTCCGGCTTGCCTGGTTGGCCAAAAAGGGCGTATGCGTTTTTTCCTGAATATATTCAGGAAAAAACGCATACGCCCTTTTTGGCCAAGGGCATCATTGTCAACGCTTTGCCGCTTTTCATGTGCTTTCAAGGCGAGTCGAGTCTGCCTCCTGAAACCTGTTTCCTGCAATTCTGCCTTGCTTTCAAATCCTCCTCGTTGCCTTCCCTCAATATATTTGTGGACGAGAGTTATCATTTATAACTCTGCAGGTTTGTGAGTTGCAGTGCCCCTGAGCTCCATTTGTCAACTCGCTTTTTTGGGAGCTGGCCGCCAAAGCGCAGGATTGCTTCAGGCCGTATTCTGGTTCCGGGGGGCAGGCTGAGCCTGTGGTTCATTCTTCTTCCCGATGGGAAAATAGAGTGACCTGTGCCTGTCCCAACACCTAGAGCTAGTCTCTCATTGGTTCCCCCTCTTCCCGTTCATCCTCAGGCCAAATTGCGACCTGTATGAAACAGGAGGTTAAAGGTGCTGATTCTCCAAGTAGGGAGATTGTTAGTAGAGCGGCTGGAATGGCGAACCCGAGCACAAGGAGAGGAGAAATGAGGTGCGTTTGAGAAACCTTTCCCGATCACACGGTGTACCATCTTCTGGGTTTCCCACGCATGTTTTCGATGTAGGAAGATGCCCTTGAACCTGGAGATTTGGGACCCACGGCATGGGTACCACGCAGTATGACTTTAAAGGGTCTGCGTTTGCTCACCCAAGCTCACCAATCCTCTCAGCCCCAAGAGTGTCCAGCCTCATGTCTCATCCAGCTGTGGGTCTAGATATGGTCAATCCAGGTTGCATCAGAGCCCCTGAACGGATTTTGTAAGAATTTCTCTCTCTTTCGCTGTCTTTGTTTTATGGGGTTTTTTTTAAGTAATCTATTTTTATAATGGGGTTTAGCTGCTTTTCACTGCTGTGTTTATGCCGCTTTACACCCTCTTGATTCACTTCCAGAGAGAGATCAATACATAGGTTTTAAGACTCTTACTAGTCAGATATATTCTTGGGCGGTGAATAGGGGCTGTTGAGTCCAGTTCACTGAGCAGGGAGTAGGTCTTGTCTATTACGTATTTGGCTTGTGGAACGGTATCTGAGCTAATTTCAAACCCTTGTTTTATGCATCACCCCACCTCACCTTTCCCGTTAAGCAGCCATAGTGTGTTTTCTAACTGTGTGACTCTGTTCTGTTTTGTAATTCAGTTCAAGTGTAGCGATTTTGACATTCCCTCTATAAGTGATATCTTAGGATAAGTGTCTTTTTCTCTGTGACTTATTTCACTGAGAGTCATCGTACCTAAATCCACTCATCCTGCTGCTACTAGCCTTATGACATTGATTTCATGGCTGAGTGATATTCCATTGTGCCTAAGTACCACAACTTCTTTATCCATTTTTCGCTTTCCTGGGATATTGAAGGTGTACCGAAGTGGAGGTTCTTGGAAACAGAGCAGCCCTAAACTTTGGGGTGCCTGTGTCTTGTTGATTTTTAGGTTTCCCGATTTATACGCCCATGAGTGGAAGTGCCCTATGCTCTCTAAGCTGTGCTTATTACATGTTTCAGGACACACCGTACACTTCTCCAGAGTGGCTGTTGGCAATTTACATCCCGCCCATCAGCGTAGCAAGGCTCCCATGTCTCCATGGCCTGTCCTGCATTTCTGGCTTTTACACTTTTTTCAGCATGGCCCTTTTGACCGATGGCAAGCGAGACTTCTTTGTAGCGCTGATTTGCCTTTCCGGCTTGCCTGGTTGGCCAAAAAGGGCGTATGCGTTTTTTCCTGAATATATTCAGGAAAAAACGCATACGCCCTTTTTGGCCAAGGGCATCATTGTCAACGCTTTGCCGCTTTTCATGTGCCTTCAAGGCGAGTCGAGTCTGCCTCCTGAAACCTGTTTCCTGCAATTCTGCCTTGCTTTCAAATCCTCCTCGTTGCCTTCCCTCAATATATTTGTGGACGAGAGTTATCATTTATAACTCTGCAGGTTTGTGAGTTGCAGTGCCCCTGAGCTCCATTTGTCAACTCGCTTTTTTGGGAGCTGGCCGCCAAAGCGCAGGATTGCTTCAGGCCGTATTCTGGTTCCGGGGGGCAGGCTGAGCCTGTGGTTCATTCTTCTTCCCGATGGGAAAATAGAGTGACCTGTGCCTGTCCCAACACCTAGAGCTAGTCTCTCATTGGTTCCCCCTCTTCCGGTTCATCCTCAGGCCAAATTGCGACCTGTATGAAACAGGAGGTTAAAGGTGCTGATTCTCCAAGTAGGGAGATTGTTAGTAGAGCGGCTGGAATGGCGAACCCGAGCACAAGGAGAGGAGAAATGAGGTGCGTTTGAGAAACCTTTCCCGATCACACGGTGTACCATCTTCTGGGTTTCCCACGCATGTTTTCGATGTAGGAAGATGCCCTTGAACCTGGAGATTTGGGACCCACGGCATGGGTACCACGCAGTATGACTTTAAAGGGTCTGCGTTTGCTCACCCAAGCTCACCAATCCTCTCAGCCCCAAGAGTGTCCAGCCTCATGTCTCATCCAGCTGTGGGTCTAGATATGGTCAATCCAGGTTGCATCAGAGCCCCTGAACGGATTTTGTAAGAATTTCTCTCTCTTTCGCTGTCTTTGTTTTATGGGTTTTTTTTTAAGTAATCTATTTTTATAATGGGGTTTAGCTGCTTTTCACTGCTGTGTTTATGCCGCTTTACACCCTCTTGATTCACTTCCAGAGAGAGATCAATACATAGGTTTTAAGACTCTTACTAGTCAGATATATTCTTGGGCGGTGAATAGGGGCTGTTGAGTCCAGTTCACTGAGCAGGGAGTAGGTCTTGTCTATTACGTATTTGGCTTGTGGAACGGTATCTGAGCTAATTTCAAACCCTTGTTTTATGCATCACCCCACCTCACCTTTCCCGTTAAGCAGCCATAGTGTGTTTTGTAACTGTGTGACTCTGTTCTGTTTTGTAATTCAGTTCAAGTGTAGCGATTTTGACATTCCCTCTATAAGTGATATCTTAGGATAAGTGTCTTTTTCTCTGTGACTTATTTCACTGAGAGTCATCGTACCTAAATCCACTCATCCTGCTGCTACTAGCCTTATGACATTGATTTCATGGCTGAGTGATATTCCATTGTGCCTAAGTACCACAACTTCTTTATCCATTTTTCGCTTTCCTGGGATATTGAAGGTGTACCGAAGTGGAGGTTCTTGGAAACAGAGCAGCCCTAAACTTTGGGGTGCCTGTGTCTTGTTGATTTTTAGGTTTCCCGATTTATACGCCCATGAGTGGAAGTGCCCTATGCTCTCTAAGCTGTGCTTATTACATGTTTCAGGACACACCGTACACTTCTCCAGAGTGGCTGTTGGCAATTTACAGCCCGCCCATCAGCGTAGCAAGGCTCCCATGTCTCCATGGCCTGTCCTGCATTTCTGGCTTTTACACTTTTTTCAGCATGGCCCTTTTGACCGATGGCAAGCGAGACTTCTTTGTAGCGCTGATTTGCCTTTCCGGCTTGCCTGGTTGGCCAAAAAGGGCGTATGCGTTTTTTCCTGAATATATTCAGGAAAAAACGCATACGCCCTTTTTGGCCAAGGGCATCATTGTCAACGCTTTGCCGCTTTTCATGTGCTTTCAAGGCGAGTCGAGAGTGCCTCCTGAAACCTGTTTCCTGCAATTCTGCCTTGCTTTCAAATCCTCCTCGTTGCCTTCCCTCAATATATTTGTGGACGAGAGTTATCATTTATAACTCTGCAGGTTTGTGAGTTGCAGTGCCCCTGAGCTCCATTTGTCAACTCGCTTTTTTGGGAGCTGGCCGCCAAAGCGCAGGATTGCTTCAGGCCGTATTCTGGTTCCGGGGGGCAGGCTGAGCCTGTGGTTCATTCTTCTTCCCGATGGGAAAATAGAGTGACCTGTGCCTGTCCCAACACCTAGAGCTAGTCTCTCATTGGTTCCCCCTCTTCCCGTTCATCCTCAGGCCAAATTGCGACCTGTATGAAACAGGAGGTTAAAGGTGCTGATTCTCCAAGTAGGGAGATTGTTAGTAGAGCGGCTGGAATGGCGAACCCGAGCACAAGGAGAGGAGAAATGAGGTGCGTTTGAGAAACCTTTCCCGATCACACGGTGTACCATCTTCTGGGTTTCCCACGCATGTTTTCGATGTAGGAAGATGCCCTTGAACCTGGAGATTTGGGACCCACGGCATGGGTACCACGCAGTATGACTTTAAAGGGTCTGCGTTTGCTCACCCAAGCTCACCAATCCTCTCAGCCCCAAGAGTGTCCAGCCTCATGTCTCATCCAGCTGTGGGTCTAGATATGGTCAATCCAGGTTGCATCAGAGCCCCTGAACGGATTTTGTAAGAATTTCTCTCTCTTTCGCTGTCTTTGTTTTATGGGGTTTTTTTTAAGTAATCTATTTTTATAATGGGGTTTAGCTGCTTTTCACTGCTGTGTTTATGCCGCTTTACACCCTCTTGATTCACTTCCAGAGAGAGATCAATACATAGGTTTTAAGACTCTTACTAGTCAGATATATTCTTGGGCGGTGAATAGGGGCTGTTGAGTCCAGTTCACTGAGCAGGGAGTAGGTCTTGTCTATTACGTATTTGGCTTGTGGAACGGTATCTGAGCTAATTTCAAACCCTTGTTTTATGCATCACCCCACCTCACCTTTCCCGTTAAGCAGCCATAGTGTGTTTTCTAACTGTGTGACTCTGTTCTGTTTTGTAATTCAGTTCAAGTGTAGCGATTTTGACATTCCCTCTATAAGTGATATCTTAGGATAAGTGTCTTTTTCTCTGTGACTTATTTCACTGAGAGTCATCGTACCTAAATCCACTCATCCTGCTGCTACTAGCCTTATGACATTGATTTCATGGCTGAGTGATATTCCATTGTGCCTAAGTACCACAACTTCTTTATCCATTTTTCGCTTTCCTGGGATATTGAAGGTGTACCGAAGTGGAGGTTCTTGGAAACAGAGCAGCCCTAAACTTTGGGGTGCCTGTGTCTTGTTGATTTTTAGGTTTCCCGATTTATACGCCCATGAGTGGAAGTGCCCTATGCTCTCTAAGCTGTGCTTATTACATGTTTCAGGACACACCGTACACTTCTCCAGAGTGGCTGTTGGCAATTTACAGCCCGCCCATCAGCGTAGCAAGGCTCCCATGTCTCCATGGCCTGTCCTGCATTTCTGGCTTTTACACTTTTTTCAGCATGGCCCTTTTGACCGATGGCAAGCGAGACTTCTTTGTAGCGCTGATTTGCCTTTCCGGCTTGCCTGGTTGGCCAAAAAGGGCGTATGCGTTTTTTCCTGAATATATTCAGGAAAAAACGCATACGCCCTTTTTGGCCAAGGGCATCATTGTCAACGCTTTGCCGCTTTTCATGTGCTTTCAAGGCGAGTCGAGTCTGCCTCCTGAAACCTGTTTCCTGCAATTCTGCCTTGCTTTCAAATCCTCCTCGTTGCCTTCCCTCAATATATTTGTGGACGAGAGTTATCATTTATAACTCTGCAGGTGTGTGAGTTGCAGTGCCCCTGAGCTCCATTTGTCAACTCGCTTTTTTGGGAGCTGGCCGCCAAAGCGCAGGATTGCTTCAGGCCGTATTCTGGTTCCGGGGGGCAGGCTGAGCCTGTGGTTCATTCTTCTTCCCGATGGGAAAATAGAGTGACCTGTGCCTGTCCCAACACCTAGAGCTAGTCTCTCATTGGTTCCCCCTCTTCCCGTTCATCCTCAGGCCAAATTGCGACCTGTATGAAACAGGAGGTTAAAGGTGCTGATTCTCCAAGTAGGGAGATTGTTAGTAGAGCGGCTGGAATGGCGAACCCGAGCACAAGGAGAGGAGAAATGAGGTGCGTTTGAGAAACCTTTCCCGATCACACGGTGTACCATCTTCTGGGTTTCCCACGCATGTTTTCGATGTAGGAAGATGCCCTTGAACCTGGAGATTTGGGACCCACGGCATGGGTACCACGCAGTATGACTTTAAAGGGTCTGCGTTTGCTCACCCAAGCTCACCAATCCTCTCAGCCCCAAGAGTGTCCAGCCTCATGTCTCATCCAGCTGTGGGTCTAGATATGGTCAATCCAGGTTGCATCAGAGCCCCTGAACGGATTTTGTAAGAATTTCTCTCTCTTTCGCTGTCTTTGTTTTATGGGGTTTTTTTTAAGTAATCTATTTTTATAATGGGGTTTAGCTGCTTTTCACTGCTGTGTTTATGCCGCTTTACACCCTCTTGATTCACTTCCAGAGAGAGATCAATACATAGGTTTTAAGACTCTTACTAGTCAGATATATTCTTGGGCGGTGAATAGGGGCTGTTGAGTCCAGTTCACTGAGCAGGGAGTAGGTCTTGTCTATTACGTATTTGGCTTGTGGAACGGTATCTGAGCTAATTTCAAACCCTTGTTTTATGCATCACCCCACCTCACCTTTCCCGTTAAGCAGCCATAGTGTGTTTTCTAACTGTGTGACTCTGTTCTGTTTTGTAATTCAGTTCAAGTGTAGCGATTTTGACATTCCCTCTATAAGTGATATCTTAGGATAAGTGTCTTTTTCTCTGTGACTTATTTCACTGAGAGTCATCGTACCTAAATCCACTCATCCTGCTGCTACTAGCCTTATGACATTGATTTCATGGCTGAGTGATATTCCATTGTGCCTAAGTACCACAACTTCTTTATCCATTTTTCGCTTTCCTGGGATATTGAAGGTGTACCGAAGTGGAGGTTCTTGGAAACAGAGCAGCCCTAAACTTTGGGGTGCCTGTGTCTTGTTGATTTTTAGGTTTCCCGATTTATACGCCCATGAGTGGAAGTGCCCTATGCTCTCTAAGCTGTGCTTATTACATGTTTCAGGACACACCGTACACTTCTCCAGAGTGGCTGTTGGCAATTTACAGCCCGCCCATCAGCGTAGCAAGGCTCCCATGTCTCCATGGCCTGTCCTGCATTTCTGGCTTTTACACTTTTTTCAGCATGGCCCTTTTGACCGATGGCAAGCGAGACTTCTTTGTAGCGCTGATTTGCCTTTCCGGCTTGCCTGGTTGGCCAAAAAGGGCGTATGCGTTTTTTCCTGAATATATTCAGGAAAAAACGCATACGCCCTTTTTGGCCAAGGGCATCATTGTCAACGCTTTGCCGCTTTTCATGTGCTTTCAAGGCGAGTCGAGTCTGCCTCCTGAAACCTGTTTCCTGCAATTCTGCCTTGCTTTCAAATCCTCCTCGTTGCCTTCCCTCAATATATTTGTGGACGAGAGTTATCATTTATAACTCTGCAGGTTTGTGAGTTGCAGTGCCCCTGAGCTCCATTTGTCAACTCGCTTTTTTGGGAGCTGGCCGCCAAAGCGCAGGATTGCTTCAGGCCGTATTCTGGTTCCGGGGGGCAGGCTGAGCCTGTGGTTCATTCTTCTTCCCGATGGGAAAATAGAGTGACCTGTGCCTGTCCCAACACCTAGAGCTAGTCTCTCATTGGTTCCCCCTCTTCCCGTTCATCCTCAGGCCAAATTGCGACCTGTATGAAACAGGAGGTTAAAGGTGCTGATTCTCCAAGTAGGGAGATTGTTAGTAGAGCGGCTGGAATGGCGAACCCGAGCACAAGGAGAGGAGAAATGAGGTGCGTTTGAGAAACCTTTCCCGATCACACGGTGTACCATCTTCTGGGTTTCCCACGCATGTTTTCGATGTAGGAAGATGCCCTTGAACCTGGAGATTTGGGACCCACGGCATGGGTACCACGCAGTATGACTTTAAAGGGTCTGCGTTTGCTCACCCAAGCTCACCAATCCTCTCAGCCCCAAGAGTGTCCAGCCTCATGTCTCATCCAGCTGTGGGTCTAGATATGGTCAATCCAGGTTGCATCAGAGCCCCTGAACGGATTTTGTAAGAATTTCTCTCTCTTTCACTGTCTTTGTTTTATGGGTTTTTTTTTAAGTAATCTATTTTTATAATGGGGTTTAGCTGCTTTTCACTGCTGTGTTTATGCCGCTTTACACCCTCTTGATTCACTTCCAGAGAGAGATCAATACATAGGTTTTAAGACTCTTACTAGTCAGATATATTCTTGGGCGGTGAATAGGGGCTGTTGAGTCCAGTTCACTGAGCAGGGAGTAGGTCTTGTCTATTACATATTTGGCTTGTGGAACGGTATCTGAGCTAATTTCAAACCCTTGTTTTATGCATCACCCCACCTCACCTTTCCCGTTAAGCAGCCATAGTGTGTTTTCTAACTGTGTGACTCTGTTCTGTTTTGTAATTCAGTTCAAGTGTAGCGATTTTGACATTCCCTCTATAAGTGATATCTTAGGATAAGTGTCTTTTTCTCTGTGACTTATTTCACTGAGAGTCATCGTACCTAAATCCACTCATCCTGCTGCTACTAGCCTTATGACATTGATTTCATGGCTGAGTGATATTCCATTGTGCCTAAGTACCACAACTTCTTTATCCATTTTTCGCTTTCCTGGGATATTGAAGGTGTACCGAAGTGGAGGTTCTTGGAAACAGAGCAGCCCTAAACTTTGGGGTGCCTGTGTCTTGTTGATTTTTAGGTTTCCCGATTTATACGCCCATGAGTGGAAGTGCCCTATGCTCTCTAAGCTGTGCTTATTACATGTTTCAGGACACACCGTACACTTCTCCAGAGTGGCTGTTGGCAATTTACATCCCGCCCATCAGCGTAGCAAGGCTCCCATGTCTCCATGGCCTGTCCTGCATTTCTGGTTTTTACACTTTTTTCAGCATGGCCCTTTTGACCGATGGCAAGCGAGACTTCTTTGTAGCGCTGATTTGCCTTTCCGGCTTGCCTGGTTGGCCAAAAAGGGCGTATGCGTTTTTTCCTGAATATATTCAGGAAAAAACGCATACGCCCTTTTTGGCCAAGGGCATCATTGTCAACGCTTTGCCGCTTTTCATGTGCCTTCAAGGCGAGTCGAGTCTGCCTCCTGAAACCTGTTTCCTGCAATTCTGCCTTGCTTTCAAATCCTCCTCGTTGCCTTCCCTCAATATATTTGTGGACGAGAGTTATCATTTATAACTCTGCAGGTTTGTGAGTTGCAGTGCCCCTGAGCTCCATTTGTCAACTCGCTTTTTTGGGAGCTGGCCGCCAAAGCGCAGGATTGCTTCAGGCCGTATTCTGGTTCCGGGGGGCAGGCTGAGCCTGTGGTTCATTCTTCTTCCTGATGGGAAAATAGAGTGACCTGTGCCTGTCCCAACACCTAGAGCTAGTCTCTCATTGGTTCCCCCTCTTCCCGTTCATCCTCAGGCCAAATTGCGACCTGTATGAAACAGGAGGTTAAAGGTGCTGATTCTCCAAGTAGGGAGATTGTTAGTAGAGCGGCTGGAATGGCGAACCCGAGCACAAGGAGAGGAGAAATGAGGTGCGTTTGAGAAACCTTTCCCGATCACACGGTGTACCATCTTCTGGGTTTCCCACGCATGTTTTCGATGTAGGAAGATGCCCTTGAACCTGGAGATTTGGGACCCACGGCATGGGTACCACGCAGTATGACTTTAAAGGGTCTGCGTTTGCTCACCCAAGCTCACCAATCCTCTCAGCCCCAAGAGTGTCCAGCCTCATGTCTCATCCAGCTGTGGGTCTAGATATGGTCAATCCAGGTTGCATCAGAGCCCCTGAACGGATTTTGTAAGAATTTCTCTCTCTTTCACTGTCTTTGTTTTATGGGGTTTTTTTTTAAGTAATCTATTTTTATAATGGGGTTTAGCTGCTTTTCACTGCTGTGTTTATGCCGCTTTACACCCTCTTGATTCACTTCCAGAGAGAGATCAATACATAGGTTTTAAGACTCTTACTAGTCAGATATATTCTTGGGCGGTGAATAGGGGCTGTTGAGTCCAGTTCACTGAGCAGGGAGTAGGTCTTGTCTATTACATATTTGGCTTGTGGAACGGTATCTGAGCTAATTTCAAACCCTTGTTTTATGCATCACCCCACCTCACCTTTCCCGTTAAGCAGCCATAGTGTGTTTTCTAACTGTGTGACTCTGTTCTGTTTTGTAATTCAGTTCAAGTGTAGCGATTTTGACATTCCCTCTATAAGTGATATCTTAGGATAAGTGTCTTTTTCTCTGTGACTTATTTCACTGAGAGTCATCGTACCTAAATCCACTCATCCTGCTGCTACTAGCCTTATGACATTGATTTCATGGCTGAGTGATATTCCATTGTGCCTAAGTACCACAACTTCTTTATCCATTTTTCGCTTTCCTGGGATATTGAAGGTGTACCGAAGTGGAGGTTCTTGGAAACAGAGCAGCCCTAAACTTTGGGGTGCCTGTGTCTTGTTGATTTTTAGGTTTCCCGATTTATACGCCCATGAGTGGAAGTGCCCTATGCTCTCTAAGCTGTGCTTATTACATGTTTCAGGACACACCGTACGCTTCTCCAGAGTGGCTGTTGGCAATTTACAGCCCGCCCATCAGCGTAGCAAGGCTCCCATGTCTCCATGGCCTGTCCTGCATTTCTGGCTTTTACACTTTTTTCAGCATGGCCCTTTTGACCGATGGCAAGCGAGACTTCTTTGTAGCGCTGATTTGCCTTTCCGGCTTGCCTGGTTGGCCAAAAAGGGCGTATGCGTTTTTTCCTGAATATATTCAGGAAAAAACGCATACGCCCTTTTTGGCCAAGGGCATCATTGTCAACGCTTTGCCGCTTTTCATGTGCTTTCAAGGCGAGTCGAGTCTGCCTCCTGAAACCTGTTTCCTGCAATTCTGCCTTGCTTTCAAATCCTCCTCGTTGCCTTCCCTCAATATATTTGTGGACGAGAGTTATCATTTATAACTCTGCAGGTTTGTGAGTTGCAGTGCCCCTGAGCTCCATTTGTCAACTCGCTTTTTTGGGAGCTGGCCGCCAAAGCGCAGGATTGCTTCAGGCCGTATTCTGGTTCCGGGGGGCAGGCTGAGCCTGTGGTTCATTCTTCTTCCTGATGGGAAAATAGAGTGACCTGTGCCTGTCCCAACACCTAGAGCTAGTCTCTCATTGGTTCCCCCTCTTCCCGTTCATCCTCAGGCCAAATTGCGACCTGTATGAAACAGGAGGTTAAAGGTGCTGATTCTCCAAGTAGGGAGATTGTTAGTAGAGCGGCTGGAATGGCGAACCCGAGCACAAGGAGAGGAGAAATGAGGTGCGTTTGAGAAACCTTTCCCGATCACACGGTGTACCATCTTCTGGGTTTCCCACGCATGTTTTCGATGTAGGAAGATGCCCTTGAACCTGGAGATTTGGGACCCACGGCATGGGTACCACGCAGTATGACTTTAAAGGGTCTGCGTTTGCTCACCCAAGCTCACCAATCCTCTCAGCCCCAAGAGTGTCCAGCCTCATGTCTCATCCAGCTGTGGGTCTAGATATGGTCAATCCAGGTTGCATCAGAGCCCCTGAACGGATTTTGTAAGAATTTCTCTCTCTTTCGCTGTCTTTGTTTTATGGGGTTTTTTTTAAGTAATCTATTTTTATAATGGGGTTTAGCTGCTTTTCACTGCTGTGTTTATGCCGCTTTACACCCTCTTGATTCACTTCCAGAGAGAGATCAATACATAGGTTTTAAGACTCTTACTAGTCAGATATATTCTTGGGCGGTGAATAGGGGCTGTTGAGTCCAGTTCACTGAGCAGGGAGTAGGTCTTGTCTATTACGTATTTGGCTTGTGGAACGGTATCTGAGCTAATTTCAAACCCTTGTTTTATGCATCACCCCACCTCACCTTTCCCGTTAAGCAGCCATAGTGTGTTTTCTAACTGTGTGACTCTGTTCTGTTTTGTAATTCAGTTCAAGTGTAGCGATTTTGACATTCCCTCTATAAGTGATATCTTAGGATAAGTGTCTTTTTCTCTGTGACTTATTTCACTGAGAGTCATCGTACCTAAATCCACTCATCCTGCTGCTACTAGCCTTATGACATTGATTTCATGGCTGAGTGATATTCCATTGTGCCTAAGTACCACAACTTCTTTATCCATTTTTCGCTTTCCTGGGATATTGAAGGTGTACCGAAGTGGAGGTTCTTGGAAACAGAGCAGCCCTAAACTTTGGGGTGCCTGTGTCTTGTTGATTTTTAGGTTTCCCGATTTATACGCCCATGAGTGGAAGTGCCCTATGCTCTCTAAGCTGTGCTTATTACATGTTTCAGGACACACCGTACACTTCTCCAGAGTGGCTGTTGGCAATTTACATCCCGCCCATCAGCGTAGCAAGGCTCCCATGTCTCCATGGCCTGTCCTGCATTTCTGGTTTTTACACTTTTTTCAGCATGGCCCTTTTGACCGATGGCAAGCGAGACTTCTTTGTAGCGCTGATTTGCCTTTCCGGCTTGCCTGGTTGGCCAAAAAGGGCGTATGCGTTTTTTCCTGAATATATTCAGGAAAAAACGCATACGCCCTTTTTGGCCAAGGGCATCATTGTCAACGCTTTGCCGCTTTTCATGTGCCTTCAAGGCGAGTCGAGTCTGCCTCCTGAAACCTGTTTCCTGCAATTCTGCCTTGCTTTCAAATCCTCCTCGTTGCCTTCCCTCAATATATTTGTGGACGAGAGTTATCATTTATAACTCTGCAGGTTTGTGAGTTGCAGTGCCCCTGAGCTCCATTTGTCAACTCGCTTTTTTGGGAGCTGGCCGCCAAAGCGCAGGATTGCTTCAGGCCGTATTCTGGTTCCGGGGGGCAGGCTGAGCCTGTGGTTCATTCTTCTTCCTGATGGGAAAATAGAGTGACCTGTGCCTGTCCCAACACCTAGAGCTAGTCTCTCATTGGTTCCCCCTCTTCCCGTTCATCCTCAGGCCAAATTGCGACCTGTATGAAACAGGAGGTTAAAGGTGCTGATTCTCCAAGTAGGGAGATTGTTAGTAGAGCGGCTGGAATGGCGAACCCGAGCACAAGGAGAGGAGAAATGAGGTGCGTTTGAGAAACCTTTCCCGATCACACGGTGTACCATCTTCTGGGTTTCCCACGCATGTTTTCGATGTAGGAAGATGCCCTTGAACCTGGAGATTTGGGACCCACGGCATGGGTACCACGCAGTATGACTTTAAAGGGTCTGCGTTTGCTCACCCAAGCTCACCAATCCTCTCAGCCCCAAGAGTGTCCAGCCTCATGTCTCATCCAGCTGTGGGTCTAGATATGGTCAATCCAGGTTGCATCAGAGCCCCTGAACGGATTTTGTAAGAATTTCTCTCTCTTTCACTGTCTTTGTTTTATGGGGTTTTTTTTTAAGTAATCTATTTTTATAATGGGGTTTAGCTGCTTTTCACTGCTGTGTTTATGCCGCTTTACACCCTCTTGATTCACTTCCAGAGAGAGATCAATACATAGGTTTTAAGACTCTTACTAGTCAGATATATTCTTGGGCGGTGAATAGGGGCTGTTGAGTCCAGTTCACTGAGCAGGGAGTAGGTCTTGTCTATTACATATTTGGCTTGTGGAACGGTATCTGAGCTAATTTCAAACCCTTGTTTTATGCATCACCCCACCTCACCTTTCCCGTTAAGCAGCCATAGTGTGTTTTCTAACTGTGTGACTCTGTTCTGTTTTGTAATTCAGTTCAAGTGTAGCGATTTTGACATTCCCTCTATAAGTGATATCTTAGGATAAGTGTCTTTTTCTCTGTGACTTATTTCACTGAGAGTCATCGTACCTAAATCCACTCATCCTGCTGCTACTAGCCTTATGACATTGATTTCATGGCTGAGTGATATTCCATTGTGCCTAAGTACCACAACTTCTTTATCCATTTTTCGCTTTCCTGGGATATTGAAGGTGTACCGAAGTGGAGGTTCTTGGAAACAGAGCAGCCCTAAACTTTGGGGTGCCTGTGTCTTGTTGATTTTTAGGTTTCCCAATTTATACGCCCATGAGTGGAAGTGCCCTATGCTCTCTAAGCTGTGCTTATTACATGTTTCAGGACACACCGTACGCTTCTCCAGAGTGGCTGTTGGCAATTTACAGCCCGCCCATCAGCGTAGCAAGGCTCCCATGTCTCCATGGCCTGTCCTGCATTTCTGGCTTTTACACTTTTTTCAGCATGGCCCTTTTGACGATGGCAAGCGAGACTTCTTTGTAGCCGTGATTTGCCTTTCCGGCTTGCCTGGTTGGCCAAAAAGGGCGTATGCGTTTTTTCCTGAATATATTCAGGAAAAAACGCATACGCCCTTTTTGGCCAAGGGCATCATTGTCAACGCTTTGCCGCTTTTCATGTGCTTTCAAGGCGAGTCGAGTCTGCCTCCTGAAACCTGTTTCCTGCAATTCTGCCTTGCTTTCAAATCCTCCTCGTTGCCTTCCCTCAATATATTTGTGACGAGAGTTATCATTTATAACTCTGCAGGTTTGTGAGTTGCAGTGCCCCTGAGCTCCATTTGTCAACTCGCTTTTTTGGGAGCTGGCCGCCAAAGCGCAGGATTGCTTCAGGCCGTATTCTGGTTCCGGGGGGCAGGCTGAGCCTGTGGTTCATTCTTCTTCCTGATGGGAAAATAGAGTGACCTGTGCCTGTCCAACACCTAGAGCTAGTCTCTCATTGGTTCCCCCTCTTCCCGTTCATCCTCAGGCCAAATTGCGACCTGTATGAAACAGGAGGTTAAAGGTGCTGATTCTCCAAGTAGGGAGATTGTTAGTAGAGCGGCTGGATGGCGAACCCGAGCACAAGGAGAGGAGAAATGAGGTGCGTTTGAGAAACCTTTCCCGATCACACGGTGTACCATCTTCTGGGTTTCCCACGCATGTTTTCGATGTAGGAAGATGCCCTTGAACCTGGAGATTTGGGACCCACGGCATGGGTACCACGCAGTATGACTTTAAAGGGTCTGCGTTTGCTCACCAAGCTCACCAATCCTCTCAGCCCCAAGAGTGTCCAGCCTCATGTCTCATCCAGCTGTGGGTCTAGATATGGTCAATCCAGGTTGCATCAGAGCCCCTGAACGGATTTGTAAGAATTTCTCTCTCTTTCGCTGTCTTTGTTTTATGGGGTTTTTTTAAGTAATCTATTTTTATAATGGGGTTTAGCTGCTTTTCACTGCTGTGTTTATGCCGCTTTACACCCTCTTGATTCACTTCCAGAGAGAGATCAATACATAGGTTTTAAGACTCTTACTAGTCAGATATATTCTTGGGCGGTGAATAGGGGCTGTTGAGTCCAGTTCACTGAGCAGGGAGTAGGTCTTGTCTATTACGTATTTGGCTTGTGGAACGGTATCTGAGCTAATTTCAAACCCTTGTTTTATGCATCACCCCACCTCACCTTTCCCGTTAAGCAGCCATAGTGTGTTTTCTAACTGTGTGACTCTGTTCTGTTTTGTAATTCAGTTCAAGTGTAGCGATTTTGACATTCCCTCTATAAGTGATATCTTAGGATAAGTGT